>NW_026647366.1:97500-185000 GCF_950295315.1 Erinaceus europaeus | reverse complement strand
GGTGAGGGGGGCAGGTGAGGGGGGCAGATGATGGGCGCAGGTGATGGGGCAGGTGAGGGGGGAAGGTGAGGAGGCAGGTGAGGGGGGCAGGTGAGGGGGCAGGTTATGGGTGCAGGTGACGGGGCAGGTGAGGGGGCAGGTGAGGGGGGCAGGTGAGGGGGGCAGGTGAGGGGGCAGGAGAGGGGGCAGGTGAGGGGGCAGGTGAGGGGAGCAGGTGAGTGGGCAGGTGAGGAGGGCAGGTGAGTGGGCAGGTGAGTGGGCAGGTGAGGGGGGCAGGTGAGTGGGCAGGTGAGGGGGGCAGGTGAGGGGGTAGGTGAGGGGGGCAGGTGAGGGGGCAGGAGAGGGGGCAGGTGAGGGGGCAGGTGAGGGGGCAGGTGAGGGGGGAACGTGAGGGGGGCAGGTGAGGAGGAAGGTGAGGGGGCAGGTGAGGGGGCAGGTTATGGGTGCAGGTGACGGGGCAGGTGAGGGGGCAGGTGAGGGGTCAGGTGAGGGAGAAGGTGAGGGGCCAGGTAAGGGACAGGTGAGTGGGCAGGTGATGGGGACAGGTGAGGGGGCAGGTGATGAGGACAGGTGAGGGGGGCAGGTGAGGGGGGCAGGTGATGGGCGCAGGTGATGGGGCAGGTGAGGGGGGAAGGTGAGGAGGCAGGTGAGGGGGGCAGGTGAGGGGGCAGGTTATGGGTGCAGGTGACGGGGCAGGTGAGGGGGCAGGTGAGGGGGGCAGGTGAGGGGTCAGGTGAGGGAGAAGGTGAGGGGCCAGGTAAGGAACAGGTGAGTGGGCAGGTGATGGGGACAGGTGAGGGGGCAGGTGATGGGGACAGGTGAGGGGGGCAGGTGAGGGGGGCAGGTGATGGGCACAGGTGAGGGGGCAGGTGATGGGGGCAGGTGATGGGGGCAGGTGAGGGGGCAGATGAGAGGGGCCGGTGATGGGGACAAGTGATGGGGGCAGGTGATGGGGACAGGCGATGGGGGCAGGTGAGGGGGGCAGGTGATGGGGCAGGTGATGGGGCAGGTGAGTGGGCAGGTTATGGGGGCAGGTGAGGGGGCAGGTGAGGGGGCAGGTGAGTGTGGCAGGTGAGGGGGCAGGTGAGGGTGCAGGTGAGGGGGCAGGTGAGGAGGCAGGTGAGGGGGCAGGTGAGGGGGGCAGGTGAGGGGGCAGGTGAGGGGGCAGGTGAGGGAGAAGGTGAGGGGCCAGGTAAGGGACAGGTGAGGGGGCAGGTGATGGGGACAGGTGATGGGGACAGGTGAGTGGGCAGGTGATGGGGACAGGTGAGGGGGCAGGTGATGGGGACAGGTGAGGGGGGCAGGTGAGGGGGGCAGGTGATGGGCACAGGTGAGGGGGCAGGTGAGGGGGCAGATGAGAGGGGCCGGTGATGGGGACAAGTGATGGGGGCAGGTGATGGGGAAAGGCGATGGGGGCAGGTGAGGGGGGCAGGTGAGGGAGGCAGGTGAGGGGGCAGGTGATGGGGGCAGGTGAGGGGGCAGGTGAGGGGGGCAGGTGAGGGGAGCAGGTGAGGGGGCAGGTGAAGGGGGCAGGTGAAGGGGCAGGTGATGGGGGGAAGTGAGGGGGCTGGTGAGTGGGCAGGTGAGGGGGCAGGTGAGGGGGGCAGGTGAGTGGGCAGGTGGTGGGGCAGGTGAAGGGGCAGGTGAGTGGGCAGGTGAGGGGGGCAGGTGAGGGGGCAGGTGAGGGGGGGCAGGTGAGGGGGGCAGGTGAGGGGGCAGGTGAGGGGGCAGGTGAGGGGGGCAGGTGAGGGGGCAGGTGAAGGGGACAGGTGAAGGGGCAGGTGAGGGGGGGCAGGTGAGGGGGCTGGTGAGTGGGCAGGTGAGGGGGCAGGTGAGGGGGGCAGGTGAGGGGGGCAGGTGAGGGGGCAGGTGAAGGGGGCAGGTGAAGGGGCAGGTGAGGGGGGGCAGGTGAGGGGGCTGGTGAGTGGGCAGGTGAGAGGGCAGGTGAGGGGGGCAGGTGAGGGGGGCAGGTGAGTGGGCAGCTGAGGGGCCAGGTGAGGGGGGCAGGTGAGGGGGGCAGGTGAGGGGGCAGGTGAAGGGGGCAGGTGAAGGGGCAGGTGAAGGGGCAGATGATGGGGGCAGGTGAGGGGGCAGGTGAGGGGGCAGGTGATGGGCGCAGGTGATGGCCGCAGGTGAGGGGGCAGATTATGGGGGCAGGTGAGGGGGCAGGTCAGGGGGCAGGTGAGTTGGCAGGTGAGGGGACAGGTGAGTGGGCAGGTGAGGGGGCAGGTGAGGAGGTAGGTGAGGGGGGCAGGTGAGGGGGCAGGTGATGGGGGCAGGCGAGGGGGCAGGTGAGTGGGCAGGTGAGGGGGCAGGTGAGGGGGTACGTGAGGGGGGCTGGTGAGGGTGCAGTTAGGGGGCTGGTGAGGGGGCTGGTGAGGGGGCTGGTGAGGGGGCAGGTGAGGGGGGCAGGTGAGGGGGCAGGTTATGGGGGCAGGTGAGGGGGCAGGTGAAGGGGGCAGGTGAAGGGGCAGGTGAAGGGGCAGGTGATGGGGGCAGGTGAGGGGGCAGGTGAGGGGGCTGGTGAGTGGGCAGGTGAGGGGGCAGGTGAGGGGGGCAGGTGAGGGGGGCAGGTGAGGGGGGCAGGTGAGGGGGCAGGTGAGGGGGGGCTGGTGAGGGGGCAGGTGAAGGGGGCAGGTGAAGGGGCAGGTGAAGGGGCAGGTGATGGGGGCAGGTGAGGGGGGCAGGTGAGGGGGCAGGTGAGGGGGGGCAGGTGAGGGGGGCAGGTGAGGGGGGCAGGTGAGGGGGCAGGTGAAGGGGGCAGGTGAAGGGGCAGGTGAAGGGGCAGGTGATGGGGGCAGGTGAGGGGGCAGGTGAGGGGGCTGGTGAGGGTGCAGTTAGGGGGCTGGTGAGGGGGCAGGTGAGGGGGCTGGTGAGTGGGCAGGTGAGGGGGCAGGTGAGGGGGCCAGGTGAGGGGGGCAGGTGAGGGGGGCAGGTGAGGGGGCAGGTGAGGGGGGGCAGGTGAGGGGGGCAGGTGAGGGGGCATGTTATGGGGGCAGGTGAGGGGGCAGGTGAGGGGGCAGGTGAGTTGGCAGGTGAGGGGGCAGGTGAGTGGGAAGGTGAGGGGGCAGGTGAGGGGGCAGGTGAGGGGGCAGGTGAGGGGGCAGGTGAGTTGGCAGGTGAGGGGGCAGGTGAGTGGGCAGGTGAGGGGCCAGGTGAGGGGGCAGGTGAGGGGGGCATGTGAGGGGGCAGGTGAAGGGGGCAGGTGAGGGGGGCAGGTGAGGGGGCAGGTGAGGGGGCTGGTGAGGGTGCAGTTAGGGGGCTGGTGAGGGGGCAGGTGAGGGGGCTGGTGAGGGTGCAGTTAGGGGGCTGGTGAGGGGGCAGGTGAGGGGGCAGGTGAGGGGGGCAGGTGAGGGGGGCAGGTGAGGGGGGCAGGTGAGGGGGCAGGTGAGGGGACAGGTGAGGGGGGCAGGTGAGGGGGGCAGGTGAGGGGGCAGGTGAGGGAGGCAGGTGAAGGGGCAGGTGAAGGGGCAGGTGATGGGGGCAGGTGAGGGGGCAGGTGAGGGGGCTGGTGAGGGTGTAGTTAGGGGGCTGGTGAGGGTGCTGGTGAGGGGGCAGGTGAGGGGGGCAGGTGAGTGTGCAGGTGAGGGGGCAGGTGAGGGAGGCAGGTGAGGGGGGCAGGTGAGGGGGCAGGTGAAGGGGGCAGGTGAAGGGGCAGGTGAAGGGGCAGGTGATGGGGGCAGGTGAGGGGGCAGGTGAGGGGGTTGGTGAGGGTGCAGTTAGGGGGCTGGTGAGGGGGCAGGTGAGGGGGGCAGGTGAGGGGGGCAGGTGAGGGGGCAGGTGAGGGGGGCAGGTGATGGGCGCAGGTGATGGGCGCAGGTGAGGGGGCAGGTTATGGGGGCAGGTGAGGGGGCAGGTGAGGGGGCAGGTGAGTGGGCAGGTGAGGGGGCAGGTGAGGGGGTAGGTGAGGGGGGAAGGTGAGGGGGCAGGTGAGGGGGCAGGTGAGGGGGGCAGGTGAGGGGGGCAGGTGAGGGGGCAGGTGAGGGGGCTGGTGAGGGTGCAGTTAGGGGGCTGGTGAGGGGGCTGGTAAGGGGGCAGGTGAGGGGGCTGGTGAGGGGGCAGGTGAGGGGGGCAGGTGAGTGGGCAGGTGAGGGGGCAGGTGAAGGGGGCAGGTGAGGGGGCAGGTGAAGGGGCAGGTGAAGGGGCAGGTGATGGGGGCAGGTGAGGGGGCAGGTGAGGGGGTTGGTGAGGGTGCAGTTAGGGGGCTGGTGAGGGGGCAGGTGAGGGGGGCAGGTGATGGGCGCAGGTGATGGCCGCAGGTGAGGGGGCAGGTTATGGGGGCAGGTGAGGGGGCAGGTGAGGGGGCAGGTGAGTTGGCAGGTGAGGGGGCAGGTGAGTGGGCAGGTGAGGGGGCAGGTGAGGGGGCAGGTGAGGGGGGCAGGTGAGGAGGGCAGGTGAGTGGGCAGCTGAGGGGGGCAGGTGAGGGGGGCAGGTGAGGGGGGCAGGTGAGGGGGCAGGTGAAGGGGGCAGGTGAAGGGGGCAGGTGAAGGGGCAGGTGAAGGGGCAGGTGATGGGGGCAGGTGAGGGGGCAGGTGAGGGGGCTGGTGAGGGTGCAGTTAGGGGGTTGGTGAGGGGGCTGGTGAGGGGTCTGTTGAGGGGGCAGGTGAGGGGGGCAGGTGAGTGGGCAGGTGAGGGGGCAGGTGAGGGGGGCAGGTGAGGGGGGCAGGTGAGGGGGCAGGTGAAGGGGGCAGGTGAAGGGGCAGGTGAAGGGGCGGGTGATGGGGGCAGGTGAGGGGGCAGGTGAGGGGGTTGGTGAGGGTGCAGTTAGGGGGCTGGTGAGGGGGCAGGTGAGGGGGGCAGGTGAGGGGGCAGGTGAGGGGGGCAGGTGATGGGCGCAGGTGATGGCCGCAGGTGAGGGGGCAGATTATGGGGGCAGGTGAGGGGGCAGGTGAGTTGGCAGGTGAGGGGGCAGGTGAGTGGGCAGGTGAGGGGGCAGGTGAGGGGGCAGGTGAGGAGGGCAGGTGAGGGGGCAGGTGATGGGGGCAGGTGAGGGGGCAGGTGAGTGGGCAGGTGAGGGGGCAGGTGAGGGGGTAGGTGAGGGGGGCTGGTGAGGGTGCAGTTAGGGGGCTGGTGAGGGGGCTGGTGAGGGGGCTGGTGAGGGGGCAGCTGAGGAGGGCAGGTGAGTGGGCAGGTGAGGGGGCAGGTGAGGGGGGCAGGTGAGGGGGCAGGTTATGGGGGCAGGTGAGGGGGCAGGTGAAGGGGGCAGGTGAAGGGGCAGGTGAAGGGGCAGGTGATGGGGGCAGGTGAGGGGGCAGGTGAGGGTGTTGGTGAGGGTGCAGTTAGGGGGCTGGTGAGGGGGCAGGTGAGGGGGGCAGGTGAGGGGGCAGGTGAAGGGGGCAGGTGAAGGGGGCAGGTGAAGGGGCAGGTGAAGGGGGCAGGTGAAGGGGCAGGTGAAGGGGCGGGTGATGGGGGCAGGTGAGGGGGCAGGTGAGGGGGTTGGTGAGGGTGCAGTTAGGGGGCTGGTGAGGGGGCAGGTGAGGGGGGCAGGTGAGGGGGGCAGGTGAGGGGGCAGGTGAGGGGGGCAGGTGATGGGCGCAGGTGATGGCCGCAGGTGAGAGGGCAGATTATGGGGGCAGGTGAGGGGGCAGGTGAGTTGGCAGGTGAGGGGGCAGGTGAGTGGGCAGGTGAGGGGGCAGGTGACGGGGCAGGTGAGGAGGGCAGGTGAGGGGGCAGGTGATGGGGGCAGGTGAGGGGGCAGGTGAGTGGGCAGGTGAGGTGGCAGGTGAGGGGGTAGGTGAGGGGGGCTGGTGAGGGTGCAGTTAGGGGGCTGGTGAGTGGGCTGTTGAGGGGGCTGGTGAGGGGGCAGGTGAGGGGGGCAGGTGAGTGGGCAGGTGAGGGGGCAGGTGAGGGGGGCAGGTGAGGGGGCACGTTATGGGGGCAGGTGAGGGGGCAGGTGAAGGGGGCAGGTGAAGGGGCAGGTGAAGGGGCACGTGATGGGGGCAGGTGAGGGGGCAGGTGAGGGGGTTGGTGAGGGTGCAGTTAGGGGGCTGGTGAGGGGGCAGGTGAGGGGGGCAGGTGAGGGGGGCAGGTGAGGGGGCAGGTGAGGGGGGCAGGTGATGGGCGCAGGTGATGGGCGCAGGTGAGGGGGCAGGTTATGGGGGCAGGTGAGGGGGCAGGTAAGTTGGCAGGTGAGGGGGCAGGTGAGTGGACAGGTGAGGGGGCAGGTGAGGGGGCAGGTGAGGGGGCAGGTGAAGGGGGCAGGTGATGGGGGCAGGTGAGGGGGCAGGTGAGGGGGCTGGTGAGGGTGCAGTTAGGGGGCTGGTGAGGGGGCTGGTGAGTGGGCAGGTGAGGGGGCAGGTGAGGGGGGCAGGTGAGGGGGGCAGGTGAGGGGGGCAGGTGAGGGGGCAGGTGAGGGGGGCAGGTGAGGGGGGCAGGTGAGGGGGGCAGGTGAGGGGGCAGGTGAGTGGGGGCAGGTGAGGGGGGCAGGTGAGGGGGGCAGGTGAGGGGGCAGGTGAAGGGGGCAGGTGAAGGGGCAGGTGAAGGGGCAGGTGATGGGGGCAGGTGAGGGGGCATGTGAGGGGGTTGGTGAGGGTGCAGTTAGGCGGCTGGTGAGGGGGCAGGTGAGGGGGGCCGGTGAGGGGGGCAGGTGAGGGGGCAGGTGAGGGGGGCAGGTGATGGGCGCAGGTGATGGGCGCAGGTGAGGGGGCAGGTGAAGGGGGCAGGTGAAGGGGCAGGTGAAGGGGCAGGTGATGGGGGCAGGTGAGGGGGCAGGTGAGGGGGTTGGTGAGGGTGCAGTTAGGGGGCTGGTGAGGGGGCAGGTGAGGGGGGCAGGTGAGGGGGGCAGGTTAGGGGGCAGGTGAGGGGGGCAGGTGATGGGCGCAGGTGATGGGCGCAGGTGAGGGGGCAGGTTATGGGGGCAGGTGAGGGGGCAGGTGAGGGGGCAGGTGAGTTGGCAGGTGAGGGGGCAGGTGAGTGGGAAGGTGAGGGGGCAGGTGAGGGGGTAGGTGACCGGGCAGGTGAGGGGGCAGGTGAGTTGGCAGGTGAGGGGGCAGGTGAGGGGGTAGGTGAGGGGGGCTGGTGAGGGCGCAGTTAGGGGGCTGGTGAGGGGGCTGGTGAGGGGGCTGGTGAGGGGGCAGGTGAGGGGGGCAGGTGAGTGCGCAGGTGAGGGGGCAGGTGAGGGGGGCAGGTGAGGGGGGCAGGTGAGGGGGCAGGTGAAGGGGGCAGGTGAAGGGGCAGGTGAAGGGGCAGGTGATGGGGGCAGGTGAGGGGGCAGGTGAGGGGGTTGGTGAGGGTGCAGTTCGGGGGCTGGTGAGGGGGCAGGTGAGGGGGGCAGGTGAGGGGGGCAGGTGAGGGGGCAGGTGAGGGGGGCAGGTGATGGGCGCAGGTGATGGGCGCAGGTGAGGGGGCAGGTGAGGGGGCAGGTGAGGGGGCAGGTGAGGGGGCAGGTGAGTTGGCAGGTGAGGGGGCAGGTGAGTGGGCAGGTGAGGGGCCAGGTGAGGGGGCAGGTGAGAGGGGCATGTGAGGGGGCAGGTGAAGGGGGCAGGTGAGGGGGGCAGGTGAGGGGGCAGGTGAGGGGGCTGGTGAGGGTGCAGTTAGGGGGCTGGTGAGGGGGCAGGTGAGGGGGCTGGTGAGGGTGCAGTTAGGGGGCTGGTGAGGGGGCAGGTGAGGGGGCTGGTGAGTGGGCAGGTGAGGGGGCAGGTGAGGGGGGCAGGTGAGGGGGGCAGGTGAGGGGGGCAGGTGAGGGGGCAGGTGAGGGGACAGGTGAGGGGGGCAGGTGAGGGGGGCAGGTGAGGGGGCAGGTGAGGGAGGCAGGTGAAGGGGCAGGTGAAGGGGCAGGTGATGGGGGCAGGTGAGGGGGCAGGTGAGGGGGCTGGTGAGGGTGTAGTTAGGGGGCTGGTGAGGGGTCTGGTGAGGGGGCAGGTGAGGGGGGCAGGTGAGTGTGCAGGTGAGGGGGCAGGTGAGGGGGGCAGGTGAGGGGGGCAGGTGAGGGGGCAGGTGAAGGGGGCAGGTGAAGGGGCAGGTGAAGGGGCAGGTGATGGGGGCAGGTGAGGGGGCAGGTGAGGGGGTTGGTGAGGGTGCAGTTAGGGGGCTGGTGAGGGGGCAGGTGAGGGGGGCAGGTGAGGGGGGCAGGTGAGGGGGCAGGTGAGGGGGGCAGGTGATGGGCGCAGGTGATGGGTGCAGGTGAGGGGGCAGGTTATGGGGGCAGGTGAGGGGGCAGGTGAGGGGGCAGGTGAGTGGGCAGGTGAGGGGGCAGGTGAGGGGGTAGGTGAGGGGGGAAGGTGAGGGGGCAGGTGAGGGGGCAGGTGAGGGGGGCAGGTGAGGGGGTAGGTGAGGGGGGCTGGTGAGGGTGCAGTTAGGGGGCTGGTGAGGGGGCTGGTGAGGGGGCTGGTGAGGGGGCAGGTGAGGGGGGCAGGTGAGTGGGCAGGTGAGGGGGCAGGTGAGGGGGGCAGGTGAGGGGGCAGGTGAAGGGGGCAGGTGAAGGGGTAGGTGAAGCGGCACGTGATGGGGGCAGGTGAGGGGGCAGGTGAGGGTGTTGGTGAGGGTGCAGTTAGGGGGCTGGTGAGGGGGCAGGTGAGGGGGGCAGGTGAGGGGGCAGGTGAAGGGGGCAGGTGAAGGGGGCAGGTGAAGGGGCAGGTGAAGGGGGCAGGTGAAGGGGCAGGTGAAGGGGCGGGTGATGGGGGCAGGTGAGGGGGCAGGTGAGGGGGTTGGTGAGGGTGCAGTTAGGGGGCTGGTGAGGGGGCAGGTGAGGGGGGCAGGTGAGGGGGGCAGGTGAGGGGGCAGGTGAGGGGAGCAGGTGATGGGCGCAGGTGATGGCCGCAGGTGAGGGGGCAGATTATGGGGGCAGGTGAGGTGGCAGGTGAGTTGGCAGGTGAGGGGGCAGGTGAGTGGGCAGGTGAGGGGGCAGGTGAGGGGGCAGGTGAGGAGGGCAGGTGAGGGGGCAGGTGATGGGGGCAGGTGAGGGGGCAGGTGAGTGGGCAGGTGAGGGGGCAGGTGAGGGGGTAGGTGAGGGGGGCTGGTGAGGGTGCAGTTAGGGGGCTGGTGAGGGGGCTGGTGAGGGGGCTGGTGAGGGGGCAGGTGAGGGGGGCAGGTGAGTGGGCAGGTGAGGGGGCAGGTGAGGGGGGCAGGTGAGGGGGCAGGTTATGGGGGCAGGTGAGGGGGCAGGTGAAGGGGGCAGGTGAAGGGGCAGGTGAAGGGGCACGTGATGGGGGCAGGTGAGGGGGCAGGTGAGGGGGTTGGTGAGGGTGCAGTTAGGGGGCTGGTGAGGGGGCAGGTGAGGGGGGCAGGTGAGGGGGGCAGGTGAGGGGGCAGGTGAGGGGGGCAGGTGATGGGCGCAGGTGATGGGCGCAGGTGAGGGGGCAGGTTATGGGGGCAGGTGAGGGGGCAGGTGAGGGGGCAGGTAAGTTGGCAGGTGAGGGGGCAGGTGAGTGGACAGGTGAGGGGGCAGTTGAGGGGGCAGGTGAGGGGGCAGGTGAAGGGGGCAGGTGAGTGGGGGCAGGTGAGGGGGGCAGGTGAGGGGGGCAGGTGAGGGGGCAGGTGAGTGGGGGCAGGTGAGGGGGGCAGGTGAGGGGGGCAGGTGAGGGGGCAGGTGAAGGGGGCAGGTGAAGGGGCAGGTGAAGGGGCAGGTGAGGGGGCAGGTGAGGGGGCTGGTGAGGGTGCAGTTAGGGGGCTGGTGAGGGGGCTGGTGAGGGGGCTGGTGAGGGGGCTGGTGAGGAGGGCAGGTGAGTGGGCAGGTGAGGGGGCAGGTGAGGGGGGGCAGGTGAGGGGGGCAGGTGAGGGGGGCAGGTGAGGGGGCAGGTGAAGGGGGCAGGTGAAGGGCCAGGTGAAGGGGCAGGTGATGGGGGCAGGTGAGGGGGCAGGTGAGGGGGTTGGTGAGGGTGCAGTTAGGGGGCTGGTGAGGGGGCAGGTGAGGGGGGCAGGTGAGGGGGGCAGGTGAGGGGGGCAGGTGATGGGCGCAGGTGATGGGCGCAGGTCAGGGGGCAGGTGAGGGGGCAGGTTATGGGGGCAGGTGAGGGGGCAGGTGAGGGGGCAGGTGAGTGGGCAGGTGAGGGGGCAGGTGAGGGGGTAGGTGAGGGGGGAAGGTGAGGGGGCAGGTGAGGGGGCAGGTGAGGGGGGCAGGTGATGGGGGCAGGTGAGGGGGCAGGTGAAGGGGGCAGGTGATGGGGGCAGGTGAGGGGGCAGGTGAGGGGGCTGGTGAGGGTGCAGTTAGGGGGCTGGTGAGGGGGCAGGTGAGGGGGGCAGGTGAGGGGGGCAGGTGAGGGGGCAGTTGAGGGGGGCAGGTGATGGGCGCAGGTGATGGGCGCAGGTGAGGGGGCAGGTTATGGGGGCAGGTGAGGGGGCAGGTGAGGGGGCAGGTGAGTTGGCAGGTGAGGGGGCAGGTGAGTGGGCAGGTGAGGGGGCAGGTGAGGGGGCAGGTGAGGGGGCAGCTGAGGGGGCAGGTGAGGGGGGCAGGTGAGGGGGGCAGGTGAGGGGGCAGGTGAAGGGGGCAGGTGATGGGGGCAGGTGAGGGGGCAGGTGAGGGGGCTGGTGAGGGTGCAGTTAGGGGGCTGGTGAGGGGGCTGGTAAGGGGGCAGGTGAGGGGGCTGGTGAGTGGGCAGGTGAGGGGGCAGGTGAGGGGGGCAGGTGAGGGGGCAGGTGAGGGGGGGCAGGTGAGGGGGGCAGGTGAGGGGGACAGGTGAGGGGGCAGGTGAAGGGGGCAGGTGAGGGGGCAGGTGAAGGGGCAGGTGATGGGGGCAGGTGAGGGGGCAGGTGAGGGGGCTGTGAGGGTGTAGTTAGGGGGCTGGTGAGGGGGCTGGTGAGGGGGCTGGTGAGGGGGCAGGTGAAGGGGGCAGGTGAGTGGGCAGGTGAGGGGGCAGGTGAGGGGGCAGGTGAGGGGGGCAGGTGAGGGGGCAGGTGAGGGGGGGCAGGTGAGGGGGGCAGGTGAGGGGGGCAGGTGAGGGGGCAGGTGAAGGGGGCAGGTGAAGGGGCAGGTGAAGGGGCAGGTGATGGGGGCAGGTGAGGGGGCAGGTGAGGGGGCTGGTGAGGGTGTAGTTAGGGGGCTGGTGAGGGGGCTGGTGAGCGGGCAGGTGAGGGGGGCAGGTGAGGGGGCAGGTTATGTGGGCAGGTGAGGGGGCAGGTGAAGGGGCAGGTGAAGGGGCAGGTGATGGGGGCAGGTGAGGGGGCAGGTGTGGGGGTTGGTGAGGGTGCAGTTAGGGGGCTGGTGAGGGGGCAGGTGAGGGGGGCAGGTGAGGGGGGCAGGTGAGGGGGCAGGTGAGTGGGGCAGGTGATGGGCGCAGGTGATGGGCGCAGGTGAGGGGGCAGGTTATGGGGGCAGGTGAGGGGGCAGGTGAGGGGGCAGGTGAGTTGGCAGGTGAGCGGGCAGGTGAGTGGACAGGTGAGGGGGCAGGTGAGGGGGCAGGTGAGGGGGCAGGTGAAGGGGGCAGGTGATGGGGGCAGGTGAGGGGGCAGGTGAGGGGGCTGGTGAGGGTGCAGTTAGGGGTCTGGTGAGGGGGCAGGTGAGGGGGTTGGTGAGTGGGCAGGTGAGGGGGCAGGTGAGGGGGGCAGGTGAGGGGGGCAGGTGAGGGGGCAGGTGAGTGGGGGCAGGTGAGGGGGGCAGGTGTGGGGGGCAGGTGAGGGGACAGGTGAAGGGGGCAGGTGAAGGGGCAGGTGAAGGGGCAGGTGATGGGGGCAGGTGAGGGGGCAGGTGAGGGGGCTGGTGAGGGTACAGTTAGGGGGCTGGTGAGGGGGCCGGTGAGGGGGGCAGGTGAGTGGGCAGGTGAGGGGGCAGGTGAGGGGGGCAGGTGAGGGGGGCAGGTGAGGGGGCAGGTGAAGGGGGCAGGTGAAGGGGCAGGTGAAGGGGCAGGTGATGGGGGCTGGTGAGGGGGCAGGTGAGGGGGTTGGTGAGGGTGCAGTTAGGGGGCTGGTGAGGGGGCAGGTGAGGGGGACAGGTGAGGGGGGCAGGTGAGGGGGCTGGTGAGGGGGGCAGGTGATGGGCGCAGGTGATGGGCGCAGGTGAGGGGGCAGGTTATGGGGGCAGGTGAGGGGGCAGGTGAGGGGGCAGGTGAGTTGGCACGTGAGGGGGCAGGTGAGTGGGCAGGTGAGGGGGCAGGTGAGGGGGCAGGTGAGGGGGGCAGGTGAGGGGGCAGGTGAAGGGGGCAGGTGATGGGGGCAGGTGAGGGGGCAGGTGAGGGGGCTGGTGAGGGTGCAGTTAGGGGGCTGGTGAGGGGGCAGGTGAGGGGGCTGGTGAGTGGGCAGGTGAGGGGGCAGGTGAGGGGGGCAGGTGAGGGGGGCAGGTGAGGGGGGCAGGTGAGGGGGCAGGTGATGGGGCAGGTGAGGGGGCAGGTGAGGGGGGCAGGTGAGGGGGCAGGTGAGGGGGGCAGGTGAAGGGGCAGGTGAAGGGGCAGGTGATGGGGGCAGGTGAGGGGGCTGGTGAGGGTGCAGTTAGGGGGCTGGTGAGGGGACTGGTGAGGGGGCTGGTGAGGGGGCAGGTGAGGGGGGCAGGTGAGTGGGCAGGTGAGGGGGCAGGTGAGGGGGGCAGGTGAAGGGGGCAGGTGAAGGGGCAGGTGAAGGGGCAGGTGATGGGGGCAGGTGAGGGGGCAGGTGAGGGGGTTGGTGAGGGTGCAGTTAGGGGGCTGGTGAGGGGGCAGGTGAGGGTGGCAGGTGAGGGGGGCAGGTGATGGGCGCAGGTGATGGGCGCAGGTGAGGGGGCAGGTTATGGGGGCAGGTGAGGGGGCAGGTGAGGGGGCAGGTGAGTGGGCAGGTGAGGGGGCAGGTGAGGGGGTAGGTGAGGGGGGCAGGTGAGGGGGCAGGTGAGGGGGCAGGTGAGGGGGGCAGGTGAGGGGGGCAGATGAGGGGGCAGGTGAAGGGGGCAGGTGATGGGGGCAGGTGAGGGGGCAGGTGAGGGGGCTGGTGAGGGTGCAGTTAGGGGGCTGGTGAGGGGGCTGGTAAGGGGGCAGGTGAGGGGGCAGTTGAGGGGGGCAGGTGAGGGGGGCAGGTGAGGGGGCAGGTGAGGGGGGGCAGGTGAGGGGGGCAGGTGAGGGGGGCAGGTGAGGGGGGCAGGTGAGTGGGCAGGTGAGGGGGCAGGTGAAGGGGGCAGGTGAGTGGGCAGGTGAGGGGGCAGGTGAGTGGGGCAGGTGAGGGGGGCAGGTGAGGGGGCAGGTGAGGGGGGGCAGGTGAGGGGGGCAGGTGAGGGGGGCAGGTGAGGGGGCAGGTGAAGGGGGCAGGTGAAGGGGCAGGTGAAGGGGCAGGTGATGGGGGCAGGTGAGCGGGCCGGTGAGGGGGCTGTTGAGGGTGTAGTTAGGGGGCTGGTGAGGGGGCTGGTGAGGGGGCTGGTGAGGGGGCAGGTGAGGGGGGCAGGTGAGTGGGCAGGTGAGGGGGCAGGTGAAGGGGGCAGGTGAGTGGGCAGGTGAGGGGGCAGGTGAGGGGGGCAGGTGAGGGGGGCAGGTGAGGGGGCTGGTGAGGGGGGGCAGCTGAGGGGGCCAGGTGAGGGGGGCAGGTGAGGGGGCAGGTGAAGGGGGCAGGTGAAGGGGCAGGTGAAGGGGCAGGTGATGGTGGCAGGTGAGGGGGCAGGTGAGCGGGCCGGTGAGGGGGCTGGTGAGGGTGTAGTTAGGGGGCTGGTGAGGGGGCTGGTGAGGGGGCAGGTGAGGGGGGCAGGTGAGTGGGCAGGTGAGGGGGCAGGTGAGGGGGGCAGGTATGGGGGGCAGGTGAGGGGGCAGGTGAAGGGGGCAGGTGAAGGGGCAGGTGAAGGGGCAGGTGATGGGGGCAGGTGAGGGGGCAGGTGAGGGTGTTGGTGAGGGTGCAGTTAGGGGGCTGGTGAGGGGGCAGGTGAGGGGGGCAGGTGAGGGGGGCAGGTGAGGGGGGCAGGTGAGGGGGCAGGTGAGGGGGGCAGGTGATGGGCGCAGGTGATGGGCGCAGGTGAGGGGGCAGGTTATGGGGGCAGGTGAGGGGGCAGGTGAGGGGGCAGGTGAGGCGGGTAGGTGAGGGGGCAGGTGAGGGTGTTGGTGAGGGTGCAGTTAGGGGGCTGGTGAGGGGGCAGGTGAGAGGGGCAGGTGAAGGGGGCAGGTGAAGGGGCAGGTGAAGGGGCAGGTGATGGGGGCAGGTGACGGGGCAGGTGAGGGGGTTGGTGAGGGTGCAGTTAGGGGGCTGGTGAGGGGGCAGGTGAGGGGGGCAGGTGAGGGGGGCAGGTGAGGGGGCAGGTGAGGGGGGCAGGTGACGGGCGCAGGTGATGGGCGCAGGTGACGGGGCAGGTTATGGGGGCAGGTGAGGGGGCAGGTGAGGGGGCAGGTGAGTTGGCAGGTGAGGGGGCAGGTGAGTGGACAGGTGAGGGGGCAGGTGAGGGGGCAGGTGAGGGGGAAGGTGAAGGGGGCAGGTGATGGGGGCAGGTGAGGGGGCAGGTGAGGGGGCTGGTGAGGGTGCAGTTAGGGGTCTGTTGAGGGGGCAGGTGAGGGGGCTGGTGAGTGGGCAGGTGAGGGGGCAGGTGAGGGGGGCAGGTGAGGGGGGCAGGTGAGGGGGGCAGGTGAGGGGGCAGGTGAGTGGGGGCAGGTGAGGGGGGCAGGTGTGGGGGGCAGGTGAGGGGACAGGTGAAGGGGGCAGGTGAAGGGGCAGGTGAAGGGGCAGGTGATGGGGGCAGGTGAGGGGGCAGGTGAGGGGGCTGGTGAGGGTACAGTTAGGGGGCTGGTGAGGGGGCCGGTGAGGGGGGCAGGTGAGTGGGCAGGTGAGGGGGCAGGTGAGGGGGGCAGGTGAGGGGGGCAGGTGAGGGGGCAGGTGAAGGGGGCAGGTGAAGGGGCAGGTGAAGGGGCAGGTGATGGGGGCTGGTGAGGGGGCAGGTGAGGGGGTTGGTGAGGGTGCAGTTAGGGGGCTGGTGAGGGGGCAGGTGAGGGGGGCAGGTGAGGGGGGCAGGTGAGGGGGCTGGTGAGGGGGGCAGGTGATGGGCGCAGGTGATGGGCGCAGGTGAGGGGGCAGGTTATGGGGGCAGGTGAGGGGGCAGGTGAGGGGGCAGGTGAGTTGGCACGTGAGGGGGCAGGTGAGTGGGCAGGTGAGGGGGCAGGTGAGGGGGCAGGTGAGGGGGGCAGGTGAGGGGGCAGGTGAAGGGGGCAGGTGATGGGGGCAGGTGAGGGGGCAGGTGAGGGGGCTGGTGAGGGTGCAGTTAGGGGGCTGGTGAGGGGGCAGGTGAGGGGGCTGGTGAGTGGGCAGGTGAGGGGGCAGGTGAGGGGGGCAGGTGAGGGGGGCAGGTGAGGGGGGCAGGTGAGGGGGCAGGTGATGGGGCAGGTGAGGGGGCAGGTGAGGGGGGCAGGTGAGGGGGCAGGTGAGGGGGGCAGGTGAAGGGGCAGGTGAAGGGGCAGGTGATGGGGGCAGGTGAGGGGGCTGGTGAGGGTGCAGTTAGGGGGCTGGTGAGGGGACTGGTGAGGGGGCTGGTGAGGGGGCAGGTGAGGGGGGCAGGTGAGTGGGCAGGTGAGGGGGCAGGTGAGGGGGGCAGGTGAAGGGGGCAGGTGAAGGGGCAGGTGAAGGGGCAGGTGATGGGGGCAGGTGAGGGGGCAGGTGAGGGGGTTGGTGAGGGTGCAGTTAGGGGGCTGGTGAGGGGGCAGGTGAGGGTGGCAGGTGAGGGGGGCAGGTGATGGGCGCAGGTGATGGGCGCAGGTGAGGGGGCAGGTTATGGGGGCAGGTGAGGGGGCAGGTGAGGGGGCAGGTGAGTGGGCAGGTGAGGGGGCAGGTGAGGGGGTAGGTGAGGGGGGCAGGTGAGGGGGCAGGTGAGGGGGCAGGTGAGGGGGGCAGGTGAGGGGGGCAGATGAGGGGGCAGGTGAAGGGGGCAGGTGATGGGGGCAGGTGAGGGGGCAGGTGAGGGGGCTGGTGAGGGTGCATTTAGGGGGCTGGTGAGGGGGCTGGTAAGGGGGCAGGTGAGGGGGCAGTTGAGGGGGGCAGGTGAGGGGGGCAGGTGAGGGGGCAGGTGAGGGGGGGCAGGTGAGGGGGGCAGGTGAGGGGGGCAGGTGAGGGGGGCAGGTGAGTGGGCAGGTGAGGGGGCAGGTGAAGGGGGCAGGTGAGTGGGCAGGTGAGGGGGCAGGTGAGTGGGGCAGGTGAGGGGGGCAGGTGAGGGGGCAGGTGAGGGGGGGCAGGTGAGGGGGGCAGGTGAGGGGGGCAGGTGAGGGGGCAGGTGAAGGGGGCAGGTGAAGGGGCAGGTGAAGGGGCAGGTGATGGGGGCAGGTGAGCGGGCCGGTGAGGGGGCTGGTGAGGGTGTAGTTAGGGGGCTGGTGAGGGGGCTGGTGAGGGGGCTGGTGAGGGGGCAGGTGAGGGGGGCAGGTGAGTGGGCAGGTGAGGGGGCAGGTGAAGGGGGCAGGTGAGTGGGCAGGTGAGGGGGCAGGTGAGGGGGGCAGGTGAGGGGGGCAGGTGAGGGGGCTGGTGAGGGGGGGCAGCTGAGGGGGGCAGGTGAGGGGGGCAGGTGAGGGGGCAGGTGAAGGGGGCAGGTGAAGGGGCAGGTGAAGGGGCAGGTGATGGTGGCAGGTGAGGGGGCAGGTGAGCGGGCCGGTGAGGGGGCTGGTGAGGGTGTAGTTAGGGGGCTGGTGAGGGGGCTGGTGAGGGGGCAGGTGAGGGGGGCAGGTGAGTGGGCAGGTGAGGGGGCAGGTGAGGGGGGCAGGTATGGGGGGCAGGTGAGGGGGCAGGTGAAGGGGGCAGGTGAAGGGGCAGGTGAAGGGGCAGGTGATGGGGGCAGGTGAGGGGGCAGGTGAGGGTGTTGGTGAGGGTGCAGTTAGGGGGCTGGTGAGGGGGCAGGTGAGGGGGGCAGGTGAGGGGGGCAGGTGAGGGGGGCAGGTGAGGGGGCAGGTGAGGGGGGCAGGTGATGGGCGCAGGTGATGGGCGCAGGTGAGGGGGCAGGTTATGGGGGCAGGTGAGGGGGCAGGTGAGGGGGCAGGTGAGGCGGGTAGGTGAGGGGGCAGGTGAGGGTGTTGGTGAGGGTGCAGTTAGGGGGCTGGTGAGGGGGCAGGTGAGAGGGGCAGGTGAGGGGGGCAGGTGAGTGGGCAGGTGAGGGGGTTGGTGAGGGTGCAGTTAGGGGGCTGGTGAGGGGGCACGTGAGGGGGGCAGGTGAGGGGGGAAGGTGAGGGGGCAGGTGAGGGGGGCAGGTCATGGGCGCAGGTGATGGGCGCAGGTGAGGGGGCAGGTTATGGGGGCAGGTGAGGGGGCAGGTGAGGGGGCAGGTGAGTTGGCAGGTGAGGGGACAGGTGAGTGGGCAGGTGAGGGGGCAGGTGAGGGGGCAGGTGAGGGGGGCAGGTGAGGGGGCAGGTGAGGGGGCAGGTGAGGGGGGCAGGTGAGGGGGGCAGGTGAGGGGGCAGGTGAAGGGGGCAGGTGATGGGGGCAGGTGAGGGGGCAGGTGAGGGGGCTGGTGAGGGTGCAGTTAGGGGGCTGGTGAGGGGGCTGGTAAGGGGGCAGGTGAGGGGGCTGGTGAGGGGGCAGGTGAGGGAGCAGGTGAGGGGGCAGGTAAGGGACAGTTGAGTGGGCAGGTGATGGGCACAGGTGTGGGGTCAGGTGACTGGTGGTCCCGCCATGGAGGGGTGGAGCCTGAGGAGGTGGGCAGCACACCTGTGAGGGCTTCTGGGGCCCCAGGCCAGGCCCCGCTCTGCTCTGTGCTCGGACCTGCTTTGGAGAAGGCAGCTTCTTCCTTCCTTTCCCCCAGAGCCCTCAGCTGGCTGGCGGCCGTGCAGGGGGTGAACCTGGGAGCTCAGGCGGGAGCGTGCACAGCCACTGCACAGTTCCGGAGAGAGACGAAGGCAGGAAACAGTGGGGCCAGGAGGGCTCACTCCCACTGGTCACGTGCAAGGACTGGGTTCAAGCCCCAGCAGCCTCACCTCTCTCTGTGCCTCCTCCTCTCCGTGTCTCCTCTCTTTACGGAATAAATACATGCAGGCAGGAGCCCAGGAAACCTCTGGGGGGGGAAAGAAGAGGAAAGAAAGGAGAGAAGTAGGGGCCGGCCCTGGAGGAGTTCCTCTGCTACTGCATACAGGGGCATGGGTTCAAGCGCCACTCCCCCTGCAGGGGGGAATCTTCACAAGGGGTGAGGCAGGGCTGCAGGTGTCTGTCTTTCTCGCCCTGTCCCCCAACCCTCTTTTGATTTCTCTGTCCTTACCCCAAAAAATAACAAAGAATTTCTTCTTTTTAAAAAGATTTTTAAAAAGTATTTATTTATTCCCTTTTGTTGCCCTTGTTGTTTTATTGTTGTGGTTATTATTGCTGTCATTGTTGGCTAGGACAGAGAGACATGGAGAGAGGAGGGGAAGACAGAGAGGGGGAGAGAGAGACAGACACCTGCAGACCTGCTTCACCGCCTGGGAAGCGACCCCCCTGCAGGTGGGGAGCCGGGGGCTCAAACCGGGATCCTTATGTTGGTTCTTGCATTTTGCGCCACGTGCGCTCAACCCGCTGCGCTACTGCCCGACTCCCACAAAGAATTTATTTTTAAAAATATTTTTTAGAAGAAAGAGCTACAAAGAGGAAGCTACAGAGAGAGGGAGTGAAGAGAGCCCGAGCCCTGTGAGCTCTGGCTGATGGTGGTGCTGGGCCTGGGAGTGGGGCCTCAGAGCCGCAGGCAGGAGGGTCTTTTAGCAGAATCGCTGTGCTGTCTTAACAACTTTATTACTGTTATTATTATTATTATTTCCCCAGAGCCCTGCTCAGCTCTGGCTGATGGTGATGCTGGGGCTTGAACCCTGGACCTCAGCGCCTCAGGTGTGAGGGTCTTTTAGCAGAATCACTGTGCTGTCTCCCCAGCGTTTTTCTGCCTGAGACCTTAGAGGAGTTGGGGGCTGTGGCACCCCCCAGCCACGCCTCTTGGACCTCTGGGCTCAGGGTCCCCGGGGCTGCCGGGAGGGGAGGACGGGCCTGCTGCCCACGGAGGCTCAGCTCCCAGACTGAGGCCGGGCCCCCGGGCAGCGGGCCTCCCTCGGGCTGACATCTGGGTGTTGTATTTTCTCCGCGGGCCTGCCTCTCCCTCGCCTTCCTGCTCCAGGTGCGCTTGCCAGGCTCCCCTTGCCGCCCGCCTGCGGGGGACAGCGGCTCGGCTCGGCTTACCTTTTGACCTTCTGGCCGCAGCAGATGGACGCCGCAATAAATCCCGATTATGAGTGAGGGAGTGGGAAGGGAGGGGCGTCGCAGGGCTGGGGGCTGGGGGCTGGGGGCTGGGCTCTGCCGCCCCTGCTTCCTCCCACAGTAGCCATGTAGCTGCTGTTGTAGTGGGCACAGGAGCTGCGGGGGGGGGGGGGGGCGCCGTGCCCAGAGAGGCCCCGTGGGGAGCCGCAGGTCCCCGTGAGGCCTCAGGGCTGTCCTGATCCACCCCTGCTGACACTCGGCCCCACAGGGAGGGCAGAGAGAGGCCAGGGGCCTGGTGGGCTGGGCCTCGAGCCCTGGGCTGCTACCACCTCCCACCTCTACCTCAGACCCTCATCTGAGAAGGCCGGGACCTCCCCTTCCACGCCGGCACGGCCCACCCAGGCACTCTCACCCGGTGTCTCCAGTACAGACATCGGAATAGACAGATAGCGGGTGGATGCATAGATGGAGGGGTGGATGGGTGGGTGATGTGTGGGTGGATGAATGTGTGGATGGACAGACAGACACATGGAGTGGATGGATAGGTGGGTGGATGGGTGACAGGTAGACAGACAGAGACGGTGCAGAGACGTGACTTCCTACCCAACACAACTTGCTGTGCCGTGTGGCCTTCTGAATCTGGCTGCAGGCGAGCCGTGCGCCCTCCCAGCCGAGCCAGCCCTCTGACCAGAAGGCCTCCACCCAAACTGCCTCACGCGGCCAACAAGACAGCTCAGCCGGGTACAGCTGCTTGTCCTCACTGGACCCGGGTTCAAGCCCAGCCCCTACTGCAAGGAGGAAGCTTCAGTGCTGTCCTCTCCCTCTCCCTCCCTCTCTCCCTCTCCCTCTCCCTCTCCCTCTCCCTCTCCCTCTCCCTCTCCCTCTCCCTCTCCCTCTCCCTCTGCCTCTGCCTCTGCCTCTCCCTCTCCTCTCTCTCTCCCTCTCCCTCTCCCTCTCCCTCTCCCTCTCCCTCTCCCTCTCCCTCTCCCTCCCTCTCTCCCCTCTCTCCCTCTCCCTCTCTCCTCTCCCTCTCTCTCTCTCCCTCTCCCTCCCTCTCTCCCTCCCTCTCTCCCTCCCTCTCTCCCTCTTCCTCTCTCCCTCTCCCCCTCTCTCCCTCTTCCTCTCTCCCTCTCTCTCTCCCTCTCCCCCTCTCTCTCCCTCTCTCTCTCTCTCTCTCTCTCTCTATATATATATATATATATAATCATCTATCCTCTATCTATTCTTCCCTCCATCCATAATCTTTCTATCCATCTGTCATCTATCTGTCTTTCTGTCTATTGATCTTGGCCTATCTCTCTATTACTCTATCTACCTATGTATCTCTCTACTTTCTGTCTATTCATGTATCTGTCTGTCTGTCTGTCTATCTATCTACCTATCCATCAATTTATTCACCCATCTATCTGTCTGTCTGTCTGTCTTTATAGCCGAAGGACAATGTTGAATAGTAGTCAAGTCCCAGCAGTGAGGAGGCATGAGCCATGGCGTGACCTTCTCCCAGGTGACCGCTTGCACGTGACCGTCATGTGTGTCCCTTGCTTTTCCCAGTGACGACTCCACTAGTGGCTCCCGTGAGGCTGCCAGGTGAAAGTGGCATCTGAAGGTGGCCTCCTGTGACAGTTTCCGGTGACGCTGAGAACTGCCGTGTGAGCACTGCCCTGGAGACGGTCCTCACTGCACCTCTGGACTGGGCAGTGGCTGGGGTGGCAGGGCTGGGGTGGTGCCCACAGGGCTCCTGAATGCTGCCTGTGTCCTCCCAGCACACGGGACCCGTGGGTGTGTGGGGACAGAGCCTGGATGGGGAGAGACAGAAACAGGAGCGTGGACACACCACTCCCCTGGGAATGCCGTGCTTCTGGAGTCGGGCTTCAGCATCAAGTGCTTCACAGAAAACAAAGCTTCATTTTCCTCCTTATAGGAAGTCAACCTCAGGGCCGGATGGGGTGTCCTGGTTGAGCGTACATGTCACAGTGCGCAAGGCCCCGGGTTCAAGCCCCACTCAGCACCTGAGGGGGGAACTTCACAAGCGGTGAAGCAGGTCTGCAGGTTCTCCCCCCCACCTCCGCCTTCCTCCTGTCTGTCCCTTTCTCCTTCCCTCTGTCTCCTCTATCCAATGAGTGAATGAAGAGAATAAAAAATGGAAAGTGAATCTCTAGACATAAACACTGGCAAGGAGAACCCCTTCTGGAGCACGCCGTCACCTTCCCTCTCTCTCCTCCCCAGCACCTCACCTGGCCACACCCTTCCCCCCAAAGCGGCGGCCGCACTTTATTTATGGCTGCCCCGGGGAGGCTGCGGTCAGACCCCGGCGACAATTAATTTGATAAATCAGCAGGGGGTGAGCTGAGAGGTCATCGCTCTGTGACGGCCGATAGCTGGCGACCACAGCCGCCACCGGTCTGAAGCAGAAGTGGGCTTTCAGATCCATCGGCAAGAGCCCGGTCGCATCGATGGGCGTGTGAGAGAGACAGAGCTGTCGCAGTCAGCGTCACGGGCAACACTGCCCCCGCTTCATGGTGCGGAGTCACAAGCGCAGGACAAAACAAAAGCCACTAGGAGCCCCTGGGTGTGTCTGTGTGTCTGTGCAGGTGTCCCTGGACGTGTGTGTTCAAACTGCGTGTAATCTTCATGTAAATACTTGGGCTTAAAAAAACACACACATCCAGGTGTTTGGAGCTTTTCCCCCTTTTGCAGAAACAAACACAGCAAACGACCTAAGGGCTAGAGCTCTAATTATCAGTGGCTGAGCACGCCTCCTGACAGCGGCTGTGCCATCACCTCTGGAAAAATTCTGACATATTATAAACTGTCTGAATTAGCGTGAATCAGTAAACCACAAATTGGTGCCAGCCCGGTGGCGGGAGGGCGCGGTGCATACCAAACGCACTCGGGGGCGGGGGCAGGGCACCCAGCTCGGCCCGGGAGGCTCACGGTGCCAGATGCCAGAACAAGGGGACAGGGCGCGGACGGCCTGCAGGACGGGGAGGGCTGGGTGGGCCGCTGCCTGCGTGTGTCCCTGTGCTCGGCGACGTGTGTGTTTCCGTGTGGGCACGTGTGTGGGGTCACCTGACCATGGCATCAGGAAGAGAGTAACCGGCAAAGTCACCATGGTGTTGCTTTTTCCAAACCGCAGCTCTGTTTGGAAATGACAGTCATGCCTGCGGTGCACATATGGTCCAGCTATAAACACGGAGAATCAACAGCCGTCCCGGCCCGCACGGGACAATTAGGAAATAAATAGATGACAGTCTTCATAAAAAACCACATTTCTCTTAGGAGAGAGCTTCCCTCACGACCCCAGCCAGCCGCTCACCGGGAGGAGGAGCCCGCGGATGCCCGCGCCTGTGTCCTCTCAGCTTCCGCAGAGCAGATTCTCCTAGGACTGGTTCTCACCAGTGCCGTTGGGTTCCTTAGGTCCTGAAAGGAAAAGCCCTTCTCCAGTAAATGGAAAGTTTCTGTGCAGTGCCCAGTGCTCTCAAGTCCCACCACTGGGGAGACGCAGGTGTTGAGGTGACAGGTGTTTGTAGCTTCACGTTTGCAGGCAGTGTGGACGAGGGGGACACAGTGCTCACTGCACAGGAGGGCGGGCAGTGGGGCCTTCAGGTCTGTTCGCTCTCTCTCTCTCTCTCTCTTTATTTTTTGCCTCCAGGGTTGTCTCTGGGGCTCGGTGCCAGCACTATGAATCCACTGCTCCTGGCAGCCATTTTCCCATTTTCTTTTCCTAATTTTTATTAGATAGGAGAGAAATTCAGAGAGAATGGAGACAGAGAGAGGAAGAGAGACACCTGCAGCCCCTGCTTCACCACTCGTGAAGCTCCCCCTCTGCTGGTGAGACCAGGGGCTCAAACCCTGGTCCTTGTGCTTGGTAATAAGTGCACTTAACCAGGTGCCCCCACCGAGCCTCCAGGGATGTCCATTCTCTACCGGAATCTTAGCTTTGCAAAGGAGTCTGGGGACTCTGTCTCGGACCCTGGTGCTGCACTGGCTCCTGGTGCTTGCTGAGGATGCTGGGAAGCCAAATGCCGTGGGCCGAGGACGCCATGGGCTGAGGATATCTTGGGCCAGACTCTGCAAGCTGGACACGGTCAGGAGGAAAAGCAGAGAAAGTTTCTCAGGGGGAACCTCGAGTTTCCCTTGCTAAGGGGCCTCTGTGTTCCTGAAACAAAGCTCTCTTTTCCATTTCAAAAGTCTGGGGGCCACGTGACTGTGAGAGTCTGGGGGGGGCCCTGGTGCGCGGTGGTCCCCGGGGCCTGGTATCGGTAAGGATTTATCGTCCTTAAGAGATGACGGAGCGGACATATGGTTTAATCACGCGGCGTCTAAGCTCCCTTATCTGCTTAAGAAGTTCTTTGTGCTGTGACGTGATTCATTGTCCCCGGTCCCAGCCCCGTCTCTCTTCCCTTTGTTAAAGGGTACAGCGGCACCGGGAGCACCCTCTACAGTGCTCCCCGAGACTGCCAGGGCTGGCGGACATCCCTCTGGCCGGGCCTTCGGGGGACCCAGAGCTCAGTGATCCCGAGGGGACAGCGGGTGTGGAGGGGGCCACGGGCTGGGTCTGGATGTTTTTGGGTACAGGGGGCTGGCTCGTTCTCGGCTCCTCAAACTCTGCTTCTCTCCTCCATCCTGGGGGTCTGAGGAGAGTGGACGGTGAGGAGGGGTTTCCAGTCACACGTGGCCTCAGGAGCTGTCTTTCCAGGGGTCCCGCAGGCTGGACAGACCCCTGGGCCTGGGCTGTGCACACCCCCAGCACCCGCAGCCTGGGCTCAGCCAGCGCTGCTCCTGCACCACGCGGAGGGCGAGGTGACCTGCCAGGCCTTGAGGAAGCAGCCTCGGTACCCCCCGCCCGATCTCCCCTGGGAGACCCAGGCCCCAGCCCAAGGAGCAGGCCTGGACACTGGGCGTGAGTACTCAGCATGCATGTGCATGGTACACACAGACACACGTGGGCACACAGGCTCAGCATGGACACTCAGACATGGGCACGTGAGCACATGGTATGTACACGCACAGACACATGTAGACACATGGGCACACACTCATACACACAGGCACACACTAGCACATACATGAACACACACGTGTCTCCCCCAGAGGGGCTCCCTTGGGGGATCTGGAGGCCCAGGGTCCCAGCGGGCTATGGCAGTGACCTCGGCCAGCACCCCTGACAGGAACGGGCTTCCTGGTTTGCGGGAGGCAAGACACGGCTCCTGCCTGCAGACAGACCACCAACACTCCTCTCTCCTCTCACCTGGGATCTCACAGCTCTGGGTCGACTTCTCCTATGTAGAGAGACGGGGCCGCACCTGGCTAAGCACCCACACAGCAGTGCTCAGGACTCAGGTTCAAGCCCCTGGTCCCCACCTACAGGGGGAACGCTTCATGGGTGGTGAAGCAGGTCTGCAGGTGTCTCTCTGTCTCTCCCTCTATCTCTCCCGCCCCCACTCAATTTCTCTCTGTCCTATCGAATAAAATAAAAAGAAAGGGGGAAAAAAGGAAAAAATAGCCACTGGGAGTGTTGGATTTGTACTCAGTTCGGGGCCCTAGAGATTAGCCTGGAGGCAATAAGAAAACCAAACCAAATGAAACAAAACAAAACGTATCCTAGAACGGAAAACAGCAGAATGAACGGTGTTCTCAGGCTGCACTGGCCCCTCTGGCCCTCAACAGGGACGGAACATTCCAGATGCTCCCATGGCAAGATGCCTGCGCCTGTTCAGTGACCCACACACACCTGGGGTCCCCACGTCACCTGTCACCTTGTCACTGCTCCAGTAATAAAGTGCTGTCCCCCAGACTGGGGCCTGCAAACACGAGTGGGGTGTGCAGGGCCAGAGATGCCAGGAGACAGGTCCCCACAGTCAGGACAGGGGTCAGCGCTGTCCACACAGCCAGGACAGGGGTCAGCGCTGTCCACACAGCCAGGACAGGGGTCAGTGCTGTCCACACAGCCAGGACAGGGGTCAGCGCAGTCCACACATCAAGGACAGGGGTCCCCACAGTGAGGGAGAGGCTGCAGCCTGGGGGGCTGCTCAGTGGACATGGAGGGGTCTCCTGTGGGTAGGAGGCCTGAGACAGGGCACTGCTCCTACAGCCTGTGGCCCCCAGCTCTGCCCCCTCTGTCTCCTCAGTGAGTAAATGCGTCTCTATAAGAGGTGCTCTGGGTGCTGACGGCACTGGCGCCAGCCGGGCTGCCCTGGCTACAGAGTGCCCAGGGTCCTCACGGCTGCCCTCCACCTAGGACAGGCCCTGTTCCCGGCCCACAGGAGGGTGATGCCAAGCTGTCAGAGGGCCCCATTTCCTCACAGTCTCCACCTTGCTCCCTTCTTCTCCCTCTTCTCTCTCCATCTCTTTCTCTCTACCTCCTCTCCAGGTCTTTTTGCCTCCTCTCTGTCCACCTCTTTCCATCTCCTCCCTCTCTATCCTCCCTCCCTCCCTCCCTCTCTCTCGCTCTCTCTCCTCTCTCTCCCCATCTCTTGATGCCAGCTACCTCTCCTGTTTTAACCCCCACAGGCAGGCCTTTCTCCCTGTCACTCCCTCCAGCCCCCCACAAGGGAGTCTGCCTCAGGACGGGTCACCCCGGGAGGCCCCAGCAGAAGGGGCAGCGTGAGAGGGTCTCACCCTCACCTCACCCTCCTCCCTTCACCCTCCCTGAGCCCCTGAGTCCACGTGAGGCTTTGGGCCCCCAGGAGAAGTGGCTGTTAGGAGAATGGAAGTCAGGACAGGCCTGTCTGGACACACAGCCCTGCCTCGGTTTACCTGGCTGTCAGGACAGCCAGGCAGCGTGACGGCTGCTCGTGCCAGAGTCCAGGACCCTGGCCAGTCATGCCACGCCCAGCACGGGCTCACGGGCCGTTTATTAGACATTTTCATCCAGGGGCCTGGGTGGGAGCACAGTGAAGCCTCCGTGAAGGAAATATCGTATTAATTCATTAAGGCAGACTGCCTGCGTCTCCACTGGCATGACTAGCAGGACGGTTCATTAACTTCATTTCTTTATATGAGTTAATTAGCTCCGAGGAGGCCAGAAATTAATTACCAGCTCATATAGTTTGTGCACAATGGCATTCTGTTTATTTAGTTTCTCCTATTAACTTTTAATCTCTTCAAACAATAAAAGAGGTAATTAGTATTTTATAAACAAAAATGAAAGCAACGGAGGCAACCCCCCCAATATGGGGGCTCCCGTGAGGCCCTGGGTCTGGTGGGGATGAGGGACCCCGGCGCCGACCTGGTGCTCAGCACAGAGCCGGAGCGCGGGTCCGAGGAGGCCACGGCCAGCCGGGAGCAGGGCCCCACCTTGCAGTTCCAGCAAGGCCTCTCAGGCTCATGTCCTCAGCCCCAGTGGCTGCTGGGAGTCACTCCCAGCCCTGAGAGAGGAGCTGCCAGGAGACACAGGGCCCAGTGCACCTTTCAGGCTTTCTGGAGGGGTCCCGCTAAGTGCCTCACATCAGGCGAGCTGGCCATGGTGGCTAGGAAGGTGGCTGGGTACTGAGCACCCTGTGCTTGGTGCCTGCTAAGTGAGGGTGGGGAGCTGGGCAGTGGTGCAGCTGGCTAAGAGCACCTGCTACCACGCACAGGGATCCGGGCTTGAAGCCGCACCTGCAGGGGTGGAGGGAGAGCAGATGGAGAGAGGCAGAGAGACAGAGGAGGTGGAGAGAGACAGAGGAGGTGGAGAGAGACAGAGGAGGTGGAGAGAGACAGAGGAGGTGGAGATGGAGAGAGATGGAGAGACAGAGGAGGTGGAGATGGAGAGAGATGGAGAGACAGAGGAGGTGGAGAGAGACGGAGAGACAGAGGAGGTGGAGAGAGATGGAGAGACAGAGGAGGTGGAGAGAGATGGAGAGACTGAGGAGGTGGAGAGACAGAGACAGAGGAGGTGGAGAGAGATGGAGAGACAGAGGAGGTGGAGAGAGATGGAGAGACTGAGGAGGTGGAGAGATGGAGAGACAGAGGAGGTGGAGAGAGATGGAGAGACAGAGGAGGTGGAGAGAGACGGAGAGACAGAGGAGGTGGAGAGAGATGGAGAGACAGAGGAGGTGGAGAGAGACAGAGAGACAGAGGAGGTGGAGAGAGATGGAGAGACAGAGGAGGTGGAGATGGTGAGAGACAGAGAGACAGAGGAGATGGAGAGACAGAGGAGGTGTAGAGAGACGGAGAGACAGAGGAGGTGGAGAGAGATGGAGAGACAGAGGAGGTGGAGAGAGATGGAGAGACAGAGGAGGTGGAGAGAGATGGAGAGACAGAGGAGGTGGAGAGAGATGGAGAGACTGAGGAGGTGGAGAGACGGAGAGACAGAGGAGGTGGAGAGAGATGGAGAGACAGAGGAGGTGGAGAGAGATGGAGAGACAGAGGAGGTGGAGAGAGATGGAGAGACTGAGGAGGTGGAGAGACAGAGAGACAGAGGAGGTGGAGAGAGATGGAGAGACTGAGGAGGTGGAGAGAGACAGAGAGACAGAGGAGGTGGAGAGAGACAGAGAGACAGAGGAGGTGGAGAGAGATGGAGAGACAGAGGAGGTGGAGAGAGATGGAGAGACTGAGGAGGTGGAGAGATGGAGAGACAGAGGAGGTGGAGAGAGATGGAGAGACAGAGGAGGTGGAGAGAGATGGAGAGACTGAGGAGGTGGAGAGACAGAGACAGAGGAGGTGGAGAGAGATGGAGAGACAGAGGAGGTGGAGAGAGATGGAGAGACTGAGGAGGTGGAGAGATGGAGAGACAGAGGAGGTGGAGAGAGATGGAGAGACAGAGGAGGTGGAGAGAGATGGAGAGACAGAGGAGGTGGAGAGAGATGGAGAGACTGAGGAGGTGGAGAGACAGAGAGACAGAGGAGGTGGAGAGAGATGGAGAGACAGAGGAGGTGGAGAGAGATGGAGAGACAGAGGAGGTGGAGAGAGATGGAGAGACTGAGGAGGTGGAGAGACAGAGACAGAGGAGGTGGAGAGAGATGGAGAGACAGAGGAGGTGGAGAGAGATGGAGAGACTGAGGAGGTGGAGAGATGGAGAGACAGAGGAGGTGGAGAGAGATGGAGAGACAGAGGAGGTGGAGAGAGATGGAGAGACTGAGGAGGTGGAGAGATGGAGAGACAGAGGAGGTGGAGAGAGATGGAGAGACTGAGGAGGTGGAGAGACAGAGAGACTGAGGAGGTGGAGAGAGATGGAGAGACTGAGGAGGTAGGGATGGAGAGAGATAGAGAGACAGAGGAGGTGGAGAGAGATGAAGAGAGATAGAGAGACAGAGGAGGTAGAGATGGAGAAATGGATAGAGAGAAGAGGTAGAGAAAGGGGGGAGAGAGAGAGGAAGTGGCGAGAGAGCCCGCAGCCCCCACCTGCAGGGGCGAAGCTTCACAATGCTGAAGCAGGTCTGCAATGTCTCTCTTTCTCCCTCTCTGTCTCCCCGTCTCTCTCAGTTTCTCTCTGTTCTGTCAAATAAAGCAGAAAGAAAAGGAAGGGGCATGGCCGCCAGGAGATGAGGGATTTGCAGGGCTGGCAGCGAGCCCCCGGGGAAGCAAGCCAGCGGCAATAAAAGCAAAGTGGGACCCAGCGTGGTGGCGGCGGCCTGAGGGGCCCCCGGCTTGTCCGGCACGGTGCCTCCTGCGCCCACAGTCCCGCAGACACACCCTCACTTCCAGGGCACTCGCACTCTGTGCTCAGCCGCTTTCGAGCAAGACGTCTAATGAATTACAGGACTTATTTAATCAGTGCGGTTGGTTAGCATAACATTTATATTAATTAAATGTTCATTAAAAACATTGGATCCTTAACGGCTCCGAGCCAGGTTGTGAACACGTCGCCCACCGATCTTCCCAGCAGGCCGCTGGCTCCCGGGGCTCTGCTCACAGACTTGGATCCTGAGGAAGGAGCCCGTGAGTCCGAGAGGCACATCGTCCCCATCAAATGATAATAACGCTCCAAGGGCCCACGGCCGCCCCCGCCCCCAGCTGCCTGGGATGCCTGAGAGGGGCCTGCCGCCTTCCCTGACAGAAGAGGGGCCAGGTGCGGGTGCTTGCGCAGAGAACCCTCCACACGCCCTCTCCTCTCTGCTGGGGGAACGGGATGGAAGTGGGGGTCCTTCAGGAGAAGTGGGTGCAGTGGCCTTGGGAAGTGGCTTTTCCGAGAGCAAATACAGGCTCCAGACCCCTGGCGCCCCCAATCCCCTCGCAGGACAAGCCGGAGGGGACACTGCTCCCGCCTCTGCTGCGGACTGAGCCTGCCTTCCAGCTAGAATGCCCGCACGCCCATGGAGAGAAGGGCTGCGTATCTCCACTCCTGTCACAAGACCAGAACCGAGACATTGCCTGGACTGTAGCACCTGCCGGCTGTGGCTTCCGATAGCTGCACCTCCAGACGGAAACGCTTGCTCCCTGGGGATCATAGCTTGGGGCCTTTCACAGTGGGGCCTGTGTGCTCTCACGTTTCCTTCTGAGCCACACCACAGCAGTTTCTTTCTTTTCAAATAGTCCATAGACGCCCATGATGCTTCCAGATTTACAGCACCAGGGACTCGACAACTCGGTCCTTCCTGTCACGCGGCACCACCACCCGCTGGGGCTAAGCTGGGCTCTGACCCCCCAATAAATAAATAAGTAAATAAATAAGCAAGCTTCTGGCAGGACTATGCCTGCCTGAGGCTCCAGGTTCAATGCCAGCGGCAGCTCTCTGCAGAGAGAGATAGATTACAGCGACATCCCTGTTTCACGGCTCTTAAAGCCTTCCTTCCACAGGTGGGGACGGGCTTGAACCCACATCCTTGAGCATGGCAATGTGAGCGCTCCACCAGGCATGCTGCCGTCAGGTCTCTCTCTGGTCCGTCCCCTCTGTCCTGGGCCCCCGTGCACAGCCACCTGCCAGCCTGCACTGCCCACCTGTGCTTCCTCATCAGGGGCAGTGGCAGGGCTCCTGGGAGCTCAAACAGTGAGCATGTAAGCCAGGACACACCTAGAAAACGCTGGAGCAAAGGACCCTGGACATGCCTAGAACACGCTGCAGGACATGGGCCCTGGGCATGACTAAAACAGACATGGAACACATGTGCCCTGGACATGCCTAGAACACATATGGAACACTTGGGACCTGGACATGACTAGAACACGTTGGAGGACATGGGCCCTGGACACACCTAGAACATGCATGGAGCATATGGGCCCTGGGCAGGCCCAGAACATGCATGGAGCAGTGGGTCCTGGAAATGCCCAGAACATACATGGAACAGTGGGCCCTGGGAACGCCCAGGACATGCAGTGAGCACACAGTCCAGGACACACAGAGGTTGGGCCTCAGCCCGTGTGTGGGTGGACACTCAACTGGGAAACTGAGCCCTGTGACTCTGGGTTGGGACAGCTCACCTGGGAGAGCACACATCTGAGCCGGACCCTCCCCGCCTGGGAGAGCACTCACCTGAGCCGGACCCTCCCCTGCTGGGAGAGCACACACCTGAGCCGGACCCTCCCCGCCTGGGAGAGCACACACCTGAGCCGGACCCTCCCCGCCTGGGAGAGCACACACCTGAGCCGGACCCTCCCCGCCTGGGAGAGCACACACCTGAGCCGGACCCTCCCCGCCTGGGAGAGCACACACCTGAGCCGGACCCTCCCCGCCTGGGAGAGCACACACCTGAGCCAGACCCTCCCCACCTGGGAGAGCACACACCTGAGCCGGACCCTCTCCACCTGGGAGAGCACACACCTGAGCCGGACCCTGCCCGCCTGGGAGAGCACACACCTGAGCCGGACCCTCCACGCCTGGGAGAGCACACACATGAGCCGGACCCTCCCCTGCTGGGAGAGCACACACCTGAGCCGGACCCTCCCCACCTGGGAGAGCACACACCTGAGCCGGACCCTCCCCTGCTGGGAGAGCACACACCTGAGCCGGACCCTCCCCTGATGGGAGAGCACACACCTGAGCCGGACCCTCCCCGCCTGGGAGAGCACACACTTGAGCCCGGACCTCCCCTGCTGGCTCCCCTGCAGCCTCACCTGCAGCTCGCTGGCTGCCTGGCACCTGGCTGCAGGGGATGATGGGGCCCCAGCCCCGCCTCCCGTGTGGTTTTGGGGTGAGTGTCCCCTCTGGGCCGAGGGTCACCTGTCCTCACGCAGCCCGGGCCTTCGACAGGCTGACCCAGCAGAGCCGCACCCAGAGGCGGCATGGGAGAGGGGCACGGGGACCCTGCTGGCCGGCGGTCAGCCTGGTGTGTCTGCGGAGGCTGCGAGTGGCCTGACGAGGCTGGTGAAGCAGATGTTGCTCCGTGGGGAAGGCATCCATCAGCCGCTAACAGACGCGGGTGACAAACGCCTCTCCAGATGCCAGGCAGCGGCTCCAGGAATGGGGCTCCTTCCGGGGTCGGGCACCTCACCTGGTGGATGCACCCATCCTGGCAAGAGGGGCTAGGTCCCCACCTACTCCCCGCCCCTCCACTCCCTGCCCCTGCCCCTCCACTCCCTGCCTCATGCCCCTCACTCCCTGCCCCTCGCCCCTCCACTCCCTGCCCCATGCCCCTCACTCCCTGCCCCACGCCCCTCCACTCCCTGCCCCACGCCCCTCCACTCCCTGCCCCTCCACTCCCTGCCCCCTGCCCCTCCACTCCCTGCCCCCGCCCCTCACTCACTGCCCCTCGCCCCTCCACTCCCTGCCCCTCCACTCCCTGCCCCATGCCCCTCACTCCCTGCCCCTCGCCCCTCCACTCCCTGCCCCATGCCCCTCACTCCCTGCCCCCTGCCCCTCCACTCCCTGCACCCCGCCCCTCCACTCTCTGCCCCAAGCCCCTCACTCCCTGCCCCCTGCCCCTCCACTCCCTGCCCCCGCCACACCACTCCCTGCCTCCCGCCCCTCACTCCCTGCCCCCCGCCCCTCCACTCCCTGCCCCACGCCCCTCACTCCCTGCCCCCCGCCCCTCCACTCCCTGCCCCACGCCCCTCCACTCTCTGCCCCAAGCCCCTCACTCCCTGCCCCCTGCCCCTCCACTCCCTGCCCCCGCCACACCACTCCCTGCCTCCCGCCCCTCACTCCCTGCCCCCCGCCCCTCCACTCCCTGCCCCACGCCCCTCACTCCCTGCCCCACGTCCCTCCACTCCCTGCCCCTCGCCTCTCCACTCCCTGCCCCACGCCCCACCACTCCCTGCCCCCCACCCCTCCACTCCCTGCCCCATGATCCTCCACTCCCTGCCCACACCCCTCCACTCCCTGCCCCATGATCCTCCACTCCCTGCCCCACGCCCCTCCACTCCATGCCACACACTCCTCCACTCCCTGCCCAAGCCCTCCGCTCCCTGCCCCACACTCCTCCACTCCCTGCCCCACGCCCCTCCACACCCTACCAGAGAGACTGAGTGGACACTGCCCCTGAGAGACTGTTAGCTCTTAGCCCTGGACTCAGGCAGAGATCTCTGCACAGCCCAGAGATGACCATCAGCACTGGGACACTCAAAACACACAGACCCCAGAACACCCAGAACCCAGCCCACCTTGGGCCACCCAGATGCCAGCCCACCCAGACCCCAACACACCAGACCCCAACACACACAGACCCCAACACACCCAGACCCCAAAACACCCAGACCCCAACACACCCAGACCCCAACACACCCAGACCCCAACACACCCAGACCCCAACACATGCAGACCCCAACACACACAGACCCCAGAACACCCAGACCCCAGAACACCCAGACCCCAACACACCCAGACCCCAACACACCCAGACCCCAGAACACCCAGACCCCAACACACCCAGACCCCAACACACCCAGACCCCAGAACACCCAGACCCCAGAACACCCAGACCCCAACACACCCAGACCCCAACACACCTAGACCCCAGAACACCCAGACCCCAGGACACTCAGACCCCAGAACACCCAAACCCCAACACACCCAGACCCCAACACACCTAGACCCCAGAACGCCCAGACCCCAGAACGCCCAGACCCCAGAACACCCAGACCCCAGAACACCCAGACCCCAACACACCCAGACCCCAACACATCCAGACCCCAGGCCACCCAGACCCCAACACACCCAGACCCCAGAACACCCAGACCCCAACACACACAGACCCCAACACACCCAGACCCCAACACACCCAGACCCCAGAACACCCAGACCCCAGGCCACCCAGACCCCAGAACTCCCAGACCCCAGAACACCCAGACCCCAGAACACCCAGACCCCAGAACACCCAGACCCCAACACACCCAGACCCCAGAACACCCAGACCCCAGGCCACCCAGAACCCAGAACTCCCAGACCCCAGAACTCCCAGACCCCAGAACACCCAGACCCCAGAACACCCAGACTCCAGGCCACCCAGACCCCAACACATCCAGACCCCAGGCCACCCAGACCTCAACACACCCAGACCCCAACATACCCAGACCCCAGAATGCCCAGACCCCAGAACGCCCAGACCCCAGAATGCCCAGACCCCAGAACACCCAGACCCCAGGCCACCCAGACCCCAACACACCCAGACCCCAACACACCCAGACCCCAGGCCACCCAGACCCCAACACACCCAGACCCCAACACACCCAGACCCCAGAATGCCCAGACCCCAGAACACCCAGACCCCAACACACCCAGACCCCAGGCCACCCAGACCCCAGGCCACCCAGACCCTAGGCCACCCAGACCCCAGAACACCCGACTCCAGCTCACCCGGGGCCCAGTCCATTCAGATCCACCCCACCCAGCGCTCTGGCACCTTGGGGTCCTCTGCCCTTGGGGACTCTGGCCTGAAGTGCAGTGACACAGAGGGACCCAACTCAGGGACAGGCAGGTCTCCAGGTCCCCAGAGGGAACTCGGGTCTCCCAGGCACGGCGACAGGGATGGGCATGGGCACGCAGCACAGCCCGCAGCCCACGCTGGCATGGGGGCAGGGTGGCACACGTTGTTCTCTAATTACCTTTGTCCTCGGGGTCCCCGCGGCATCGGGCGGGGGGGGAGGGGAGGCGGGCCCGGCCCCTCAAGACCGCCGAGGGGTGTGCTGCATTCCAGGATCCTATTAATAATTCAAGTGTCTGTCACTTACCAACAACATACATTCTGGATTAAATTTAAGCGAAAGGGGGAAAGGGATCTTTGGGGACGGAGTTAGTGGGCTTCGGAGAGGAATAAATGTTACTCAAACATCTGTGTTCTCGGCGCTCTGCACTCCACAGACAAACCGCCGGCAAGTGGGGAACAGCTACCTGCAAGGCTGGGGGGTCACCCAGGAGTCAGAGGGCGGGGGCCCAGCCCTGCGTCTCTGAGGCCTCGCCAGCCAGGAGTGGGGTCTTCAGGGTGGGCGGCCGGGGCCACTCCCAAGGTGCCCAGCTCTGCAGGCCTTCTGCTCATGGAAGGTCACAGGAAGGCTTGCATTTTCAGGGAACAGACGGAGCCACTGGATGAGGTGGGCATAGAGGGCCCAGAACCCCATGCACGGCGAGAACGGAGGCTTGACCCAGTGACATGGCGGCAGGAACTGCAGCTGCCCCTCAGGGGGCACTGGGTGGGCTGGGCTCTGGGTATGCTGGGCACTGGGTGGGCTGGGACCCTGGGTGGACTGGGCCCTGGGTGTGCTGGGACCCTGGGTGGGCTGGGACTATGGGTGGCTGGGCATTGGGTGGGCTGGGACCCTGGGTAGGCTGGGACCCGGGGTGGACAGGGGTCCTGGGTGGGCTGGGCCATGAATGGGCTGCGACCATGGGTGGGTTGGGACTCTGGGTGGGCTGGGCACAGGGTGGGCTGGGAACCTGGGTGGACTGGGCCCTGGGTGGGCTGGACCCTGGGTGGGCTGGGTGCAGGGTGGGCTGGGAACCTGGGTGGACTGGGCCCGGGGTGGGCAGGGGCCCTGGGTGGGCAGGGGTCCTGGGTGGGCTGGGACCTGGGTGGGCTGGGACCCTGGGTGGGCTGGGACCCTGGGTGGGCTGGGAACCTGGGTGGACTGGGTCCTGGGTGGGCTGGGAACCTGGGTGGGCAGGGGTTCTGGGTGGGCTGGGCCCTGGGTGGGCTGGAACCTGGGTGGGCTGGGACCCTGGGTGGACTGGGCACTGGGTGGGCTGGACCCTGGGTGGACTGGACCCTGGGTGGGCTGGACCCTGGGTGGGCTGGGCCCTGGGTCGACTGGGCGCTGGGTAGACTGGACCCTGGGTGGGCTGGGACCCTGGGTGGACTGGGCCCTGGGTGGGCTGGGAACCTGGGTGGACTGGGCCATGGGTGGGCTGGGACCCTGGGTGGGCTGGACCCTGGGTAGACTGGACCCTGGGTGGGCTGGGACCCTGGGTGGGCTGGACCCTGTGTGGACTGGGACCGTGGGTGGGCTGGACCCTGGGTGGACTGGACCCTGGGTGGGCTGGACCCTGGGTAGGCTGGGCCCTGGGTGGGCTGGGAACCTGGGTGGGCTGGGAACCTGGGTTGGCTGGGAACCTGGGTGGACTGGGACCCTGGGTGGACTGGGAACCTGGATGGGATAGGACCCTGGGTGGGCTGAGACCCTAGGTTGGATGGGACCCTGAGCGGATTGGGTCCTGGGTGGGCTGGGTCCTGGGTTTGCTGGCCTCCTGGGTGGACTGGTACCATGGGTGGGCTGGGTTCATGGGTGGGCTGGGCCCTGGGTGGGCTGGGTCCTCAGTGGGCTGGGTTCTGAGTTTGCTGGGACCCTGTGAGGGCTGGGCCCTGGGTGGGTTGGCACCCTGGGTGGATTGGGGTCCTGGGTGGGCTTGTCCCTGGGTAGGCTGTGGTTCTGGGTGGGCTGGGGTCCTGGGTGGGCTGGGGTTCTGGGTGGGCTGGGGTCCTGGGTGGGCTAGGATTCTGGCTGGACTGGGCCCTGGGTGGGCTGGGGTTCTGGGTGGGCTGGGGTCCTGCGTGGGCTGGGTCCTCAGTGGGCTGGGTCCTGAGTTTGCTGGGGTCCTGGGTGGGCTGGCCCCTGTGTGGGTTGGGGGTCCTGGTTGGCTGGGGCCCTTATAGGCTGGGGTCCCGGTAGGCTGTGTGTAGTTGGACTGGGCCTTGTGTGGACTGGGCCCTGGGTTGTCTGGGAGCATGGTTGAGCTGGGCCCCTGGTAGTCTAGACCCTGGGTGTCTGGAGCCTTGGAATGGCTGGACCCTGGTGGGCTGGAGTCCTGGGGTGTGAGTGGGCAGGGCCTCTATGGGTGAGGCAGCCAGGCCTGGGTGGGGAGAGATGGTGCAGGTCCAGGTAGGAGGTGCTGGGGTGGCAGCTGGAAAGGGTGTGGTTAGCTGAGGGGTCACGTCAGCTTGGCCCATCCCCTTGTGCAGGGCTACTCCAGCTCCTGGGCGCTGCAAAGTCAGGCCTACGGGCTTTTCTGGGGCCTCCATGTCCGGGTCCCGTGGCCAGGGGGGTCCCTGTGGGGAAGGGGCCAGTCTGGGGGAGCAGTGGGGTTCCAGCAGCCCCCTCTGGCACCTTCCGGAGCAGTTGTAGTGGGGCAGAAGCTCAGGCCTGAGGCTCTGGGACCACGGAGGCCTGGCTGGCATCATTTGACCACACCTCAGCAGTCACCACTCCCACACACTCGAACCCGGCTCCTAGCCCGGCAGACTGGAGAGGAGGCCCCGCAGTAGCCTCCACAGCACCGTCTGGGCTCCCCGAGTGCTGTCCACGCTGCCCCTGCCCCGTGGTGGGGCTCCAACCCGGGGCCCCGAGAACAAGGTGTTGACTGGGAGCCTCAGGGGAGCGAGTCCTGCGCTCCACCGTCTGGGCTGTCCTGGCGGCAGGAAGGCTCCCACTTTCCCTGTGCTCCTGGGCTGCAGGGACCTCCAGCTGGACCCCTCGTCCTGCCCTGAACCCCCTTTATTTATCTGACTGATTATATTAGTCTTTCAGTCCTGGAGACAGAAAGGCAAATGCAGGGCTGGTGGTAGCATACCTGGCTGAGAGCACATGACAGAGCGTAAGGACCTGGGTTCAAGTCCCCACCGCCCACCTGTAAGGAGGAAGCATCTTGAGTGGTGACGTAGTGCTGCAGATGTCCCTCTGTCTCTCTCACCCGTCATCCCAGCAGCCACTGCAGACGGAAGATTAGAGGCTCTGCAAGCAGCTCAGGATTCGGGTTCAAGTCCCAGCGCTGCCCATGGCTGGAGCTCTCTCTCTGTCTCTCTGTCTCCCTCTCCCTCTCTCCCCTCTCTCTCTCCCCGTCCCTCTCTCTCTCCTTCTCCCTCTCTGTCTCCCTCTCCCTCTCTCCCTCTCTCTCTCTCCCCGTCCCTCTCTCTCTCCTTCTCCCTCTCTGTCTCCCTCTCCCTCTCCCCCCTCTCTCTCTCCCCGTCCCTCTCTCTCTCCTTCTCCCTCTCCCCTCCCCCTCCTTCTCTGCCTCTCCTTCTCCCTCTCTGTCTCCCTCTCTCCCTCTCTCTCTCTCCCCGTCCCTCTCTCTCTCCTTCTCCTTCTCCCTCTCCCTCTCCCCCTGTCTCCTTCTCTCCCTCTCTCCTTTTCCTTCTCTCCCTCTCCCTCTCTCTCTATCTCCTCTCTCTCTCCTCATCCTGTAATTAAACAAACACATCTTTCTGAAGCTCAACAAATATGTGGGGAAGGGTGAAACGTTACATTTCTAAAGTTCCCTGCCTTTTATTCTGCTCCAGACACACTCCAGTCATGTAAAGCCTCAGGTATCCCAGAGTTATCTTGAAGCTCACATAACCACTATTGTTCCCTGTCAGAATAAGATGTCAAATCCATGTTCCTAAGAAACTCCATATCTTTTGCTTTTTATCATTTGCGTTTAATTTCTGTCCATAAAGAGAGGTTGGAACTTGCTGCGGTGACATCTAGAGCCCAGGACTTGACAGTGGGAACCAGTTTGCTGTAGCGGCTGACGCTAAGGGTTTGTTTGTTTTTACCAGAGTTTTGGTTTTTTGTTTTTACCACAGCTCTGGATTTTACATGAGTTCTGGCTGATGGTGGTGCTGGGGATTGAACCTGGGGCCTCAGAGCCTCAGGCAGGAGAGCCTTTTGCAGAACCATTAAGCTGTCGCTCCAGCTCCAATGTTGCTGTTATTATGATTATTTACCCTGAGCCTTTCTGAGCTCTGGCAGATGTTGGTGCTGGGGACTGAACCTGGGGCCTTAGAGCCTCAGGCAGGAGAGTCTCTGCAGAACCCCTGTGCTTTCTCTCTAGGACACCAGTGGAGTTTTTTATTTCTTTGTTGTATCACAACCCTTTTTAAAGGTGAATTTCCAAGCTTTTGGGGGTTTACAGTCGGTAGGGTCACTGGCCCTGAAATAACAAGCCCAGAGGCTGTCTCCCCATTTCTCCTCCCCAGAGTGCAGCTGAACCACGGGGGCCCAGCAGCCGGGACCCTCGGGCAGAGAGATTCAGTCCAGGCCCCTCGCCGGTAGAAGCCTGGAGACGGACACGGGACGTCCCGCAAGGCGCAGCCACGAGTGCGGCCCCAGCCAGAAGCCCAGCGGCGCCTGCAGGAGCCCGCACTGCAGCACAGCAGAGGAGCCTCCAGACGGGCTCCATTTTAATGGCTTCAACCTTTTTCATTTGCTGCTACCAGTGGGGACGAGACTGCGAGTCGACAGGGTCCAGCTCCACACACAGCCCACCACAGCTCCCGTCCCCACCCTCCCCCCAGAGAGCCGGCAGCTTCCCGCAGGCTCAGATTTATTCATGTATTGGACCCCAGGGTTCTCACTGGGGCTCTGTGTTGGCACTACGAATCCACTGCTCCTCATGACCACCCCCTCCAGGCCCCCTTTTCTATTTTATTTGACAGGACGTAAGGACGTAGAGACATTGAGAGGGGAGGGGAGACAGAAAGGGAGAGAGAGACAGAGAGACACCTGCAGACCTGCTTCACCACCTGTGACGCCTTCCCCCTGCAGGTGGGGAGCCGGGGGCTTGAACCTGGGTCCTGGCATGGTGATGTGAGCGCTTAACTGGCTGCCCCACCGCCTGCCCCACCCCAAGTCTGAGAAACAGTTTGCTTGTTCCTGGTTTTTAAACTTTTTTTAAAATTCCAAATTCATGCATATAAATTCTCTAGATTCCACATGTGAGTGAAACCGTCTGGCAGCTGTCTTTCATCTTTACTTATGTCCCTAAGCAGCATCACCTCCAGTTCCGGTCTGCTGTCTTCTGCTGAGGGGACATAAGGGGTCGGGGTCAGGAAGGTCACTGGCCCAGGGGAGGCATTCTGGGAGCAGAACAGGAAGCGTCCTTGGGCCGGTGGCCGGTGTCCCAGGCTGAGGGGGCAGTGCTCACGGTCAGGTGGTCAGGGCACAGCTGTGCCAGGCGGGTTCTCAGGGCTCCCTCACTTTCCTGCTGAGCCAGTGGGTGCCCTGGCTGAGCGCTGAGCTGCTGCCCACCCCCCACCCCCGGGGTGGAGGGGCCTGGCTCACCTCCGCCCAGGAGTCGCCACGCCTGAGGCCGTGAGTTTGTTCCCGGCACCACAGGAAAACAGGTGCAGCCTCTCCCTGGACTCCAGTCAGGGCACCTGTTGCCATGCGAAAGGACCCGGGTTCAAGTCCCTGGTCTCCACCTGTGGGGTGAAGTTTCATGAGTGGTGAAGCTGGGCTGAAGGTGTCTATCTCCTCCTCCCTCTCAATTTCTGTCTGTCCTATCAAGCAATAAAATAGGAAAGAAAGAAAGAAAGAAAGAAAGAAAGAAAGAAAGAAAGAAAGAAAGGGAAAAATGGCCTCCAGGAGCAGTGGAGGCACCAAGCCCCAGTGACTCCTGAAGGCAAAAGAAAAAAAGAAAAAAATAGGTTTCAATGTTTGATTCCTAGAACATCAAATATCCCTTCCTTCCCCACCTTCCTTCTACCTCCCTCCCTCCCTCCCTCCCTCCCCCTTCTCTTGTTCTCCCCTTCTCTCCCCGCCCCTCCCCTCCTCTTTCTCTCCTTTCCATCTCTGTCTCTTTGTTGTCACTGCTGAGACTTCACTTCTCCAAGTCAACTTTTCTCTTCACCCAGTGACCCTGCTGTTGGCGACTCCAGACACCCTGAAGAGCTGTGAGGGCAGGGTCACTGGCAGGACAGACGGCCCCTCCCAGCCCCTTCCAGCCCTGAGGCCTGATCACCTGAGATACAGGGCCTCCCCCCAAGGCCCCGCACAGACAGACAGACAGACAGACAGACAGACAGACAGACAGACAGACACTGCGGCGCTGCCCTTCTCTCCCTGGACGCCAGTCAGGCTTCAGATCTCTCCTGGGAGGTGAGTTCTGGCAGCAGCCCCACACCCAGCAGCCTCAGCGGCCCCAGGCAGTAAAGACTGGGTGCAAGCACCTTGCTTCTCCCTGCAGGGCTGTGGCCCTGCCCGGGACCAGGAGCAAAGCCACCAGGGTCTGGCTCCCGTGATCATGGTGACCATGCAGAGAGCCTCCACTGGAACGAGCCCCTTCCCCTGGCACTGCAGCATGACCTCTCTCATCCCCAGGGCGCTGGGCGCTGGGTGCTGGGTGCTGGGTGCTGCGGTGCTCAGGTCATCACAAACAGAAAGGGACTGGAAACTCTGTTGGAGCAAACATGCTCCCTTCCTCAGAGAGAGAGAGAGAGGAAGAAAGAGAGAGAGGGAGAGAGAGAGGGAGAGGAGAGGGAGAGAGAGAGAGGAAAAGGAGAGGGAGAGAGGGAGGGAGAGGGAGAGAGAGAGGGAGAGAGAGAGGAAGAGAGAGAGAGAGGGAGAGAGAGGGACAGAAGGAGAGGGTGAGGGAGAGGGTGAGGGAGAGAGAGAGAGGGAGAGGGAGAGGGAGAGAGAGGGAGAGGGAGAGAGAGGGAGAGAGAGAGATGGAGAAGGAGAGAGAGGGAGACAGAGAGAGAGGGAGAGAGAGGGAGAGGGAGAGGGTGAGAGGGTGAGGGTGAGGTAGAGGGAGAGGGAGGGAGAGGGAGAGGGAGAGATGGAGAGGGAGAGGGAGAGAGAGGGAGAGGGAGAGGGTGAGAGGGTGAGGGTGAGGGTGAGGTAGAGGGAGAGGGAGGGAGAGGGAGAGGGAGAGATGGAGAGGGAGAGGGACAGAGGGAGAGGGAGAGAGGGAGAGGGAGAGGGAGAGAGAGAGGGAGAGAAGGAGAGGGTGAGGGAGAGAGTGAGGGTGAAGGAGAGGGAGAGGGAGAGAGTGAGGGTGAAGGAGAGGGAGAGGGAGAGGGAGGGAGAGGGAGAGGGAGGCAGAGGGAGAGGGAGGCAGAGGGAGAGGGAGGCAGAGGGAGAGGGAGAAGCAGAGGGAGAGGGAGGGAGAGGGAGAGGCAGAGGGAGAGGGAGAGGGAGGGAGAGGGAGAGGGAGAGGCAGAGGCAGAGGCAGAGGGAGAGGGAGAGGGAGAGGGGGAGGGAGAGGGAGAGGTAGAGAGAGAGGGAGAGGGAGAGGACAGCACTGAAGCTTCCTCCTTGCAGTAGGGGCTGGGCTTGAACCCGGGTCCAGTGAGGACAAGCAGCTGTACCCAGCTGAGCTGTCTTGTTGGCCACGTGAGGCAGTTTGGGTGGAGGCCTTCTGGTCAGAGGGCTGGCTCCACTGGGAGGGCGCAGACTGAGCCTGCTTGCAGCTGCCTGACAGGGACAGGAGGGGAGCCAGGGCCCAGAGGCTGCCCTCTGCCTCTGGACAGACACACAAGGCAGCAACTCTGGCAGTCAGGGGGCTGCAGCTTGGGGGAACAGGGACAGAGCTCCCAGCAGCCATGCTCCCTCCCCAACAAAAAGCCAGAGGCTGAGAAACAGTCTGGAGGGGACACAGGCTGGGGCCAGACCACCTTCCATGGAACCTCCTAATTTGAGGGAGGATGGGATCAGTCCTGGAGGAAGAGGGTCAGTCCTGGAGGATGAGGGTGACTCGTGGAGGATGAGGGTCAGTCCTGGAGGATGATGGTCAGTCCTGGAGGATGAGGGTAAGTCCTGTAGAGTGAGGGTCAGTCCTGGAGGGTGAGGGTCAGTCCTGGAGGATGAGGGTCAGTCCTGGAGGGTGAGGTCAGTCTTGGAGGGTGAGGGTCATTCCTGGAGGGTGAGGTCAGTCCTGGAGGGTGTGGGTCAGTCCTGGAGGGTGAGAGTCAGTCCTGTAGAGTGAGGGTCAGTCCTGGAGGGTGAGGGTCAGTCCTGGAGGATGAGGGTCAGTCCTGGAGGGTGAGGTCAGTCCTGGAGGGTGAGGGTCAGTCCTGGAGGAGGATGGTCAGTCCTGGAGGATGAGGGTCAGTCCTGGAGGGTGAGGTCATTCCTGGAGGATGAGGGTCAGTCCTGGAGGATGAGGGTCAGTCCTGGAGGGTGAGGGTCAGTCCTGAAGGATGAGGGTCAGTCCTGGAGGGTGAGGTCAGTCCTGGAGGGTGAGGGTCAGTCCTGGAGGGTGAGGTCAGTCCTGGAGGATGAGGGTCAGTCCTGGAGGATGAGGGTCAGTCCTGGAGGGTGAGGGTCAGTCCTGGAGGGTGAGGATCAGTCCTGGAGGATGATGGTCAGTCCTGGAGGATGAGGGTCAGTCCTGTAGAGTGAGGGTCAGTCCTGGAGGGTGAGGGTCAGTCCTGGAGGATGAGGGTCAGTCCTGGAGGGTGAGGTCAGTCCTGGAGGGTGAGGGTCAGTCCTGGAGGGTGAGGGTCAGTACTGTAGAGTGAGGGTCAGTCCTGGAGGGTGAGGGTCAGTACTGTAGAGTGAGGGTCAGTCCTGGAGGGTGAGGGTCAGTCCTGGAGGATGAGGGTCAGACCTGGAGGGTGAGGTCAGTCCTGGAGGGTGAGGGTCAGTCCTGGAGGGTGAGGTCAGTCCTGGAGGGCGAGGGTCAGTCCTGGAGGATGAGGGTCAGTCCCGGAGTATGAGGGTCAGTCCTGGAGGATGAGGGTCAGTCCTGGAGGGTGAGGTCATTCCTGGAGGATGAGGGTCAGTCCTGGAGGATGAGGGTCAGTCCTGAAGGGTGAGGGTCAGTCCTGGAGGATGAGGGTCAGTCCTGGAGGGTGAGGTCAGTCCTGGAGGGTGAGGGTCAGTCCTGGAGGGTGAGGTCAGTCCTGGAGGGTGAGGGTCAGTCCTGTAGAGTGAGGGTCAGTCCTGGAGGGTGAGGGTCAGTCCTGGAGGGTGAGGATCAGTCCTGGAGGATGAGGGTCAGTCCTGGAGGATGAGGGTCAGTCCTGGAGGATGATGGTCAGTCCTGGAGGGTGAGGGTCAGTCCTGGAGGGTGAGGGTCAGTCCTGGAGGGTGAGGATCAGTCCTGGAGGATGAGGATCAGACCGGGAGGGTGAGGGTCAGTCCTGGAGGATGAGAGTCAGTCCTAGAGGGTGAGGGTCAGTCCTGGAGGGTGAGGTCAGTCCTGGAGGGTGACGGTCAGTCCTGGAGGGTGAGGGTCAGTCCTGGAGGGTGAGGGTCAGTCCTGGAGGATGAGGGTCAGTCCTGGAGGGTGAGGGTCAGTCCAGAAGGGTGAGGGTCAGTCCTGGAGGATGAGGGTCAGTCCTGGAGGTTGAGGGTCAGTCCTGGAGGGTGAGGGTCAGTCCTGGAGGATGAGGGTCAGTCCTGGAGGATGAGGGTCAGTCCTGGAGGTTGAGGGTTAGTCCTGGAGGGTGACGGTCAGTCCTGAAGGGTGAGGGTCAGTCCTGGAGGATGAGGGTCAGTACTGGAGGGTGAGATCAGTCCTGGACGGTGAGGTCAGTCCTGGAGAGTGAGGGTCAGTCCTGGAGGATGAGGGTCAGTCCTGGAGGGTTATGGTCAGTCCTGGAGGGTGAGGGTCAGTCCTGGAGGGTGAGGGTCAGTCATGGAGGGTGAGGTCATTCCTGGAGGATGAGGGTCAGTCCTGGAGGGTGATGGTCAGTCCTGGAGGGTGAGGGTCAGTCCTGGAGGATTAGGGTCAGTCCTGGAGGGTGAGGTCAGTCCTGTAGAGTGAGGGTCTGTCCTGGAGGGTGAGGGTCAGTCCTGGAGGGTGAGGGTCAGTCCTGGAGGGTTAGGGTCAGTCCTGTAGAGTGAGGGTCTGTCCTGGAGGGTGAGGGTCAGTCCTGGAGGATGAGGGTCAGTCCTGGAGGGTGAGGGTCAGTCCTGGAGGGTGAGGTCAGTCCTGGAGGGTGAGGGTCAGTCCTGGAGGATGATGGTCAGTCCTGGAGGATGAGGGTCAGTCCTGGAGGATGAGGGTCAGTCCTGGAGCGTGAGGTCTTTCCTGGAGGATGAGGGTCAGTCCTGGAGGATGACGGTCAGTCCTGGAGAATGACGGTCAGTCCTGGAGGATGAGGGTCAGTCCTGGAGGGTGAGGTCAGTCCTGGAGGGTGAGGGTCAGTCCTGGAGGGTGAGGTCAGTCCTGGAGGATGAGGGTCAGTCCTGGAGGGTGAGGGTCAGTCCTGGAGGGTGATGATCAGTCCTGGAGGATGATGGTCAGTCCTGGAGGATGAGGGTCAGTCCTGTAGAGTAAGGGTCAGTCCTGGAGGGTGAGGGTCTGTCCTGGAGGATGAGGGTCAGTCCTGGAGGGTGAGGTCAGTCCTGGAGGGTGAGGGTCAGTCCTGGAGGGTGAGGGTCAGTACTGTAGAGTGAGGGTCAGTCCTGGAGGGTGAGGGTCAGTACTGTAGAGTGAGGGTCAGTCCTGGAGGCTGAGGGTCAGTCCTGGAGGAGGAGGGTCAGACCTGGAGGGTGAGGTCAGTCCTGGAGAGTGAGGGTCAGTCCTGGAGGGTGAGGTCAGTCCTGGAGGGTGAGGGTCAGTCCTGGAGGAGGATGGTCAGTCCCGGATTGAGGGTCAGTCCTGGAGGGTGAGGTCATTCCTGGAGGATGAGGGTCAGTCCTGGAGGATGAGGGTCAGTCCTGAAGGGTGAGGGTCAGTCCTGGAGGATGAGGGTCAGTCCTGGAGGGTGAGGTCAGTCCTGGAGGGTGAGGGTCAGTTCTGGAGGGTGAGGGTCAGTCCTGGAGGGTGAGGATCAGTACTGGAGGATGAGGGTCAGTCCTGGAGGATGATGGTCAGTCCTGGAGGGTGAGGGTCAGTCCTGGAGGGTGAGGGTCAGTCCTGGAGGGTGAGGATCATTCCTGGAGGATGAGGATCAGACCTGGAGGGTGAGGGTCAGTCCTGGAGGGTGAGGGTCTGTCCTGGAGGGTGAGGGTCAGTCCTGGAGGATGAGAGTCAGTCCTAGAGGGTGAGGGTCAGTCCTGGAGGGTGAGGTCAGTCCTGGAGGGTGAAGGTCAGTCCTGGAGGGTGAGGGTCAGTCCTGGAGGATGAGGGTCAGTCCTGGAGGATGAGGGTCAGTCCTGGAGGGTGAGGGTCAGTCCAGAAGGGTGAGGGTCAGTCCTGGAGGATGAGGGTCAGTCCTGGAGGGTGAGGGTCAGTCCTGGAGGGTGAGGGTCAGTCCTGGAGGATGAGGGTCAGTCCTGGATGATGAGGGTCAGTCCTGGAGGTTGACGGTCAGTCCTGGAGGGTGACGGTCAGTCCTGGAGGTTGAGGGTCAGTCCTGGAGGATGAGGGTCAGTACTGGAGGGTGAGATCAGTCCTGGACGGTGAGGTCAGTTTTGGAGAGTGAGGTTCAGTCCTGGAGGGTTATGTTCAGTCCTGGAGGGTGAGGGTCAGTCCTGGAGGGTGAGGGTCTGTCATGGAGGGTGAGGTCATTCCTGGAGGATGAGGGTCAGTCTTGGAGAGTGATGGTCAGTCCTGGAGGGTTAGGGTCAGTCCTGGAGGGTGAGGGTCAGTCCTGGAGGGTGAGGGTCAGTCCTGGAGGATGAGGGTCAGTCCTGGAGGGTGAGGTCAGTCCTAGAGGTTGAGGGTCAGTCCTGGAGGGTGAGGGTCAGTCCTAGAGGATGAGGGTCAGTCCTGGAGGGTGAGGGTCAGTCCTGGAGGGTGAGGGTCAGTCCTGGAGGGTGAGGTCAGTCCTGGAGGGTGAGGGTCAGTCCTGGAGGGTGAGGGTCAGTCCTGGAGGATGAGGGTCAGTTCCGGAATATAAGGGTCAGTCCTGGAGGGTTAGGGTCAGTCCTGGAGGGTGAGGGTCAATCCTGGAGGATGAGGAACAGTCCTGGAGGGTGAGTTCAGTCCAGGAGGGTGAGGGTCAGTCCTGGAAGGTGAGGTCAGTCCTGGAGGATGAGGGTCAGTCCTGTAGGGTGAGGTCAGTCCTGGAGGGTGAGGTCAGTCCTGGAGGGTGAGATCAGTCCTGGAGGATGTGGTCAGTCCTGAAGGTTAAAGGTCAGTCCTGAAGGGTGAGGGTCAGTCATGGAGGGTGAGGATCAGTCCTGGAGGGTGAGGTCAGTCCTGGAGGGTGATTTCAGTCCTGGAGGATGAGAGTCAGTCCTGGAAGATAAGGCTCAGTTCTGTAGGATGAGAGTCTGTCCTGGAGGATGTGGTCATTCTGGAGGGTGATGGTCAGTCCTGGAGGATGAGGGTCAGTGCTGGAGGGTGAGGGTCAGTCCTGGAGGATGAGTGTCAGGCCTGGAGGGTGAGGGTCAGTCCTGGAGGATGTGTCAGTCTGAGGGTGAGGTCATTCCTGGAGGATGTGGGTCAGTCCTGGAGGGTGAGGTCAGTCCTGGAGGGTGAGGGTCAGTCCTGGAGTGTTAGGGTCAGTCCTGGAGCATGAGGGTCAGTCCAGGAGGGTGAGGGTCTGTCCTGGAGGTTGAGGGTCAGTCCTGGAGGATGAGGTTCAGTCCTGGAGGGTGAGGTCAGTCCTGGAGGGTGATTTTCAGTCCTGGAAGGTGAGGGTCAGTCCTGGAGTGTGAGGGTCAGTCCTCGAGGTTGAGGATCAGTCCTGGAGTGTGAGGGTCAGTCCTGGAGGGTGAGGGTCAGTCCTGGAGGGTGAGGTCATTCCTGGATGATGAGGGTCAGTCCTGGAGGGTGAGGGTCAGTCCCGGAGGGTTAGGGTCAGTCCTGGAGGGTTAGGGTCAGTCCTGGAGGGTGAGGGTCAATCCTGGAGGATGAGGGTCAGTCCTGGAGGGTGAGGTCAGTCCTGGAGGTTGAGGGTCAGTCCTGGAGGGTGAGGGTCAGTCCTGGAGGATGAGGGTCAGTCCTGGATTATGAGGGTCAGTCCTGGAGGGTGAGGGTCAGTCCTGGAGGTTGAGGTCAGTCCTGGAGGTTGAGGGTCAGTCCTGGAGGGTGAGGGTCAATCCTGGAGGATGAGGGTCTGTCTTGGAGGGTGAGGGTCAATCCTGGAGGATGAGGGTCAGTCCTGGAGGGTGAGGTCAGTCCAGGAGGTTGAGGGTCAGTCCTGGAGGGTGAGGGTCAGTCCTGGAGGATGAGGGTCTGTCCTGGATTATGAGGGTCAGTCCTGGAGGGTGAGTGCAGTCCTGGAGGTTGAGGTCAGTCCTGGAGGTTGAGGGTCAGTCCTGGAGGGTGAGGGTCAGTCCTGGAGGATGAGGGTCAGTCCTGGAATATGAGAGTCAGTCCTGGAGGCTGAGGGTCAGTCCTGGAGGGTGAGGTCAGTCCTGGAGGGTGAGGGTCAGTCCTGGAGGGTGAGGGTCAGTCCTGGAGGTTGAGGGTCAGTTCCGGAATATGAGGGTCAGTCCTGGAGGATGAGGGTCAGTCCTGGAGGGTGAGGTCAGTCCTGGAGGGTGAGATCAGTCCTGGAGGATGTGGTCAGTCCTGGAGGTTGAGATCTGTCCTGGAGGGTGAGGGTCTGTCCTGGAGGATGAGGTCAGTCCTGGAGGATCAGGGTCAGTCCTGGAGGATGAGGGTCCGTCCTGGAAAGTGAGGGTCCGTCCTGGAGCATGAGGGTCAGTCCTGGAGGATGAGGGTCAGTCCTGGAGCATGAGGGTCAGTACTTGAGGATGAGGGTCAGTCCTGGAGGTTGAGGGTCAGTCCGGAGGGTGATTTCAGTCCTGGAGGATGAGAGTCAGTCCTGGAAGATGAGGCTCAGTTCTAAAGGATGAGAGTCTGTCCTGGAGGATGTGGTCAGTCTGGAGGGTGATGGTCAGTCCTGGAGGATGAGGGTCAGTGCTGGAGGTTGAGGGTCAGTCCTGGAGGATGAGGGTTAGGCCCAGAGGGTGAGGGTCAGTCCTGGAGGATGAGGGTCAGTCCTGGAGGGTTAGGGTCGGTCCTGGAGTATGAGGTTCAGTCCTGGAGGATGAGGGTCTGTCCTGGAGGGTGAGGGTCAATCCTGGAGGATGAGGGTCAGTCCTGGAGGGTTAGGTCAGTCCTGGAGGTTGAGGGTCAGTCCTGGAGGGTGAGGGTCAGTCCTGGAGGATGAGGGTCAGTCCTGGATTATGAGGGTCAGTCCTGGAGGGTGAGGGTCAGTCCTGGAAGTTGAGGTCAGTCCTGGAGGTTGAGGGTCAGTCCTGGAGGGTGAGGGTCAGTCCTGGAGGATGAGGGTCAGTCCTGGAATATGAGGTTCAGTCCTGGAGGCTGAGGGTCAGTCCTGGAGAGTGAGGTCAGTCCTGGAGGGTGAGGGTCAGTCCTTGAGGGTGAGGGTCAGTCCTGGAGGTTGAGGGTCAGTTCCGGAATATGAGGGTCAGTCCTGGAGGATGAGGGTCAGTCCTGGAGGGTGAGGTCAGTCCTGGAGGGTGAGATCAGTCCTGGAGGATGTGGTCAGTCCTGGAGGTTGAGATCTGTCCTGGAGGGTGAGGGTCTGTCCTGGAGGATGAGGTCAGTCCTGGAGGATCAGGGTCAGTCCTGGAGGATGAGGGTCCGTCCTGGCAATTGAGGGTCAGTCCTGGAGCATGAGGGTCAGTCCTGGTGGATGAGGGTCTGTCCTGGAGCATGAGGGTCAGTACTTGAGGATGAGGGTCAGTCCTGGAGGTTGAGGGTCAGTCTGGAGGGTGATTTCAGTCCTGGAGGATGAGAGTCAGTCCTGGAAGATGAGGCTCAGTTCTAAAGGATGAGAGTCTGTCCTGAAGGATGTGGTCAGTCTGGAGGTTGATGGTCAGTCCTGGAGGATGAGGGTCAGTGCTGGAGGGTGAGGGTCAGTCCTGGAGGATGAGGGTCAGGCCCGGAGGGTGAGGGTCAGTCCTGGAGGATGAGGGTCAGTCCTGGAGGGTTAGGGTCAGTCCTGGAGTATGAGGGTCAGTCCTGGAGGATGAAGGTCCGTCCTGGAGGGTGAGGGTCAGTCCTGGAGGTTGAGGGTCAGTCTGGAGGGTGATTTCAGTCCTGGATGATGAGAGTCAGTCCTGGAAGATGAGGCTCAGTTCTGGAGGATGAGAGTCTGTCCTGGAGGATGTGGTCAGTCTGGAGGGTGATGGTCAGTCCTGGAGGATGAGGGTCAGTGCTGGAGGTTGAGGGTCAGTCTTGGAGGAAGAGGGTCAGGCCTCGATGGTGAGGGTCAGTCCTGGAGGATGAGGGTCAGTCTGAGGGTGAGGTCAGTCCTGGAGGTTGAGGTCAGTCCTGGAGGTTGAGATCTGTCCTGTAAGGTGAGGGTCTGTCCTGGTGGATGTAGTCAGTCCAGGAGGATGAGGGTCAATTCCGGAGGATGACGGTAGTCCTGGAGGATGAGGTCAGTTCTGGAGTATGAGGATCAGTCCTGGAGGATGAGGGTCAGTCCTGGAGGATGACGGTCAGTCCTGGAGGGTGAGGACAGTCCTGGAGGTTGAGGTCAGTCCTGGAGAATGATGGTCAGTCCTGGAGGGTGAGGGTCAGTCCTGGAGGGTGAGGGTCTGTCCTTTAGGGGGAGGTCAGTCCTGTAGGGTTAGGTCAGTCCTGGAGGGTGAGGTCTGTCCTGGAGGGTGAGGGTCATTCCTGGAGGATTAGGATCAGTCCTGGAAGTTGAGGGTCAGTCCTGGAGGTGAGGGTCAGTCCTGGATGATGAGGGTCAGTTCTGGAGGATGAGGGTCAGTCCTGGAGGATGAGGTCTGTCCTGGAGTGTGAGAGTCAGTCCAGGAGGGTGAGGGTCAGTCTTCGAGATTGAGTGTCAGTCCTGGAGGTTGAGGGTCAGTCCTGGAAGTTGAGCGTCAATCCTGGAGGGTGAGGAGCAGTCCTGGAGGGTTAGGGTCAGTCCTGGAGTATGAGGGTCAGTCCTGGAGGATGAGGGTCCGTCCTGGAGGGTGAGGGTTTGTCCTGGAGGGTATGGGTCAGGCCTGGAGGGTGAGGGTCAGTCCTGTATCTTGCACATCACTCCTGGAGGATGAGGGTCAGTCCTGGACGGTGAGGTCAATCCTGGAGGTTGAGGTCAGTCCTGGAGGGTGAGGGTCAGTCCTGGATGTTGAGGTCAGTCCTGGAGGGTGAGGGTCAGTCCTGGAGGATGAGGATCAGTCGTGGAGAGTGAGGGTCAGTGGTGGAGGATGAGGGTCATTCCTGGAGGGTTAGGGTCAGTCCTGGAGGGTGCGGGTCAATCCTGGAGGATGAGGGTCAGTCCTGGAGGATGAGGGTCAGTCCTCGAGGGTGAGGGTCAGTCCTGGAGGATGAGGTCAGTCCTGGAGGATGAGGGTCAGTCCTGGAGGGTGAGGTCAGTCCTGGAGGGTGAGGTCAGTCCTGGAGGGTGAGATCAGTCCTGGAGGATGTGGTCAGTCCTGAAGGTTAAGGGTCAGTCCTGAGGGGTAAGGAGCAGTCATGGAGGGTGAGGATCAGTCCTGGAGGGTGAGGTCAGTCCTGGAGGGTGATTTCAGTCCTGGAGGATGAGAGTCAGTTCTGGAAGATGAGGCTCAGTCCTGTAGGATGAGAGTCTGTCCTGGAGGATGTGGTCAGTCTGGAGGGTGATGGTCAGTCCTGGAGTATGAGGGTCAGTGCTGGAGGGTGAGGGTCAGTCCTGGAGGATGAGTGTCAGGCCTGGAGTGTGAGGGTCAGTCCTGGAGGATGAGTGTCAGTCTGAGGGTGAGGTCATTCCTGGTGGATGAGGGTCAGTCCTGGAGGGTGAGGTCAGTCCTGGAGGGTGAGGGTCAGTCCTGGAGTGTTAGGGTCAGTCCTGGAGCATGAGGGTCAGTCCAGGAGGGTGAGAGTCAGTCCTGTAGGTTGAGGGTCAGTCCTGGAGGATGACGTTCAGTCCTGGAGGGTGAGGTCAGTCCTGGAGGGTGACGGTCAGTCCTGGAAGGTTAGGTTAGTTCTGGAGGGTGAGGGTCAGTCCTTGAGGATGAGAGTCTGACCTGGAGGGTGAGGGTCAGTCCTGGAGGATGAGGGTCAGTCCTAGAGTTTGAGGGTCAGTCCTCGAGGGTGAGGGTCAGACCTGGAGTGTGAGGGTCAGTCCTGGAGGGTGAGGGTCAGTCCTGGAGCATGAGGGTCAGTCCAGGAGGGTGAGGGTCCGTCCTGGAGGGTGAGGATCAGTCCTGGAGGGTATGGGTCAGTCCTGGAGGGTGAGGTCAGTCCTGGAGGATGAGGGTTTGTCCTGAAGGGTATGGGTCAGTCCTGGAGGATGAGGGTCAGTCCTGGAGGGTGAGGGTCAGTCCTGGAGGGTGAGGGTCAGTCCTTGAGGATGAGGGTCAGTCCTGGAGGATGAGGGTCGTCCTGTTGGATGAGGGTCTTTCCTGGAGGATGAGGGTCAGTCCTGGAGGTTGAGGGTTTTTCCTGGAGTGTATGGGTCAGTCCTGGAGGATGAGGGTCAGTCCTGGGGGGTGAGGGTCAGTCCTGGAGGATGAGGGTCAGTCCTGGAACATCAGGGTCAGTCCTGGAGGGTGAGGGTCAGTCCTGGAAGGTGAGGTCAGTCCTGTTTGATGAGGGTCAGTCCTGCAGGGTGAGGGTCTTTCCTGGAGGGTGAGCGTCAGTACTGGAGGATGAGGGTCAGTTCTGGAGGAGGAGGGTCAGTCCTGGAGGGTCAGGTCAGTCCTGGAGGATGCTGTCAGTCCTGGAGGGTGAGGGTCAGTCCTGGAGGATGAAGGTCAGTTTTTGAGGAAGAGGGTCAGTCCTGTAGGGTTTGGGTCTGTCCTGGAGGATGATGGTCAGTCCTGGAGGAGGAGGGTCAGTCCTGGACGGTGAGTGTCAGTCCTGGAGGATGATGGTCAGTCCTGGAAGATGAGGGTCATTCCTGGAGGATGATGGTCAATCCTGGAGGTTGAGCTTCAGTACTGGAGGATGAGGGTCAGTCCTGGAGGATGAGGTCAGTCCGGGAGGATGAGGTCAGTCCTAGAGTGTGAGCGTCACTCCTGGAGGATGAGGGTCAGTCCTGTTGCGTGAGGTCATTCCTGGAGTATGAGGGTCATTCCTGGAGGGTGAGGGTCTGTCCTGGAGGGTGAGGGTCAGTCCTGGAGTATGAGGGTCAGTCCTGGAGAATGAGGGACAGTCCTGGATGATGAGGGTCAGTCCTGGAGGGTGAGGGTCAGTCCTGGTGTGTGAGGGTGAGTCCTGGTTGGTGAGGGTAAGTCTAGGGGGTGAGGTCAGTCCTGGAGGATGATGTTCAGTCCTGGAGGGTGAGGTCAGTCCTGGAGGTGAGGTCACTCCTGGATGATGAGGGTCAGTCCTGGAGGATGAGGATCAGTCCTGGAGGTTGAGCGTCAGTACTGGAGGATGAGGGTCAGTTCTGGAGGAGGAGGGTCAACCCTGGAGGGTGAAGTCAGTCCTGGAGGGTCAGATCAGTCCTGGAAGATGAGGGTCAGTCCTGGAGGGTGAGGGTCTGTCCTGGAGGGTGAGGGTCAGTCCTGGAGGATGAGGGTCAGTCCTGGAGGTTGAGGGTCAGTCCTGGAGGATGAGGGTCAGTCCTGGTGGGTGAGGGTCAGTTCTGGAGGGTGAGGGTCAGTCCTGGGGGGTGAGGTCAGTCCTGGAGGATGAGGGTCAGTCCTGGAGGGTGAGGTCAGTCCTGGAGGTTGAGGTCAGTCCTGGAGGATGAGGGTCAGTCCTGGAGGATGAGGGTCAGTCCTGGAGGTTGAGGGTCAGTCCTGGAGGATGAGGGTCAGTCCTGGTGGGTGAGGGTCAGTTCTGGAGGGTGAGGGTCAGTCCTGGGGGGTGAGGTCAGTCCTGGAGGATGAGGGTCAGTCCTGGAGGGTGAGGTCAGTCCTGGAGGTTGAGGTCAGTCCTGGAGGATGAGGGTCAGTCCTGGAGGATGAGGGTCAGTCCTGGAGGTTGAGCGTCAGTACTGGAGGATGAGGGTCAGTTCTGGAGGAGGAGGGTCAACCCTGGAGGGTGAAGTCAGTCATGGAGGATGAGGGTCAGTCCTGGAGGATGAGGGTCAGTCCTGGAGGGTGAGGGTCAGTTCTGGTGGGTGAGGTTCAGTCCTGGAGGGTGAGGGTCATTCCTGGAGATTGAGGGTCAGTCCTGGAATATGAGGGTCAGTCCTGGAGGGTGAGGGTAGGTCCTGGAGGGTGAGGTCAGTCCTGGAGGATGAGGGTCAGTCCTGGAAGGTAAGGGTCAGTCCTGGAGGATGAGGGTCAGTCCTGGAGCATACAGGGTCAGTCCTGGAGGGTGAGGGTCACTCCTGGAAGGTGAGGTCAGTCCTGTTTGATGAGTGTCAGTCCTGCAGGGTGAGGGTCTTTCCTGGAGGGTGAGCGTCAGTAATGGAGGATGAGGGTCAGTTCTGGAGGAGGAGGGTCAGTCCTGTAGGGTCAGGTCAGTCCTGGATGATGCTGTCAGTCCTGGAGGGTGAGGGTCAGTCCTGGAGGATGAAGGTCAGTCTTTGAGGATGAGGGTCAGTCCTGTAGGGTTTGGGTCAGTCCTGGAGGATGAGTGTCAGTCTGAGGGTGAGGTCATTCCTGGTGGATGAGGGTCAGTCCTGGAGGGTGAGGTCAGTCCTGGAGGGTGAGGGTCAGTCCTGGAGTGTTAGGGTCAGTCCTGGAGCATGAGGGTCAGTCCAGGAGGGTGAGAGTCAGTCCTGTAGGTTGAGGGTCAGTACTGGAGGATGACGTTCAGTCCTGGAGGGTGAGGTCAGTCCTGGAGGATGAGGATCAGTCCTGGAGGGTGAGGGTCAGTCCTGGAGGATGAGGGTCAGTCTTGGAGCATCAGGGTCACTCCTGGAGGGTGAGGGTCAGTCCCGGAAGGTGAGGTCAGTCCTTTTTGATGAGGGTCAGTCCTGCAGGGTGAGGGTCTTTCCTGGAGGGTGAGCGTCAGTACTGGAGGATGAGGGTCAGTTCTGGAGGAGGAGGGTCAGTCCTGGAGGGTCAGGTCAGACCTGGATGATGCTGTCAGTCCTGGAGGGTGAGGGTCAGTCCTGGAGGATGAAGGTCAGTTTTTGAGGATGAGGGTCAGTCCTGTAGGGTTTAGGTCAGTCCTGGAGGATGATGGTCAGTCCTGGAGGAGGAGGGTCAGTCCTGGACGGTGAGTGTCAGTCCTGGAGGATGATGGTCAGTCCTGGAAGATGAGGGTCATTCCTGGAGGATGATGGTCAGTCCTGGAGGTTGAGCTTCAGTACTGGAGGATGAGGGTCAGTTCTGGAGGAGGAGGGTCAGTCCTGGAGGATGAGGTCTGTCCGGGAGGATGAGGTCAGTCCTGGAGTGTGAGCGTCACTCCTGGAGGATGAGGGTCAGTCCTGGTGCGTGAGGTCATTCCTGGAGTATGAGGGTCATTCCTGGAGGGTGAGGGTCTGTCCTGGAGGGTGAGGGTCAGTCCTGGAGTATGAGGGTCATTCCTTGAGAATGAGGGTCATTCCTGGAGGATGAGGGTCATTCCTGGAGGGTGAGGGTCAGTCCTGGTGGGTGAGGGTCAGTCCTGGTTGGTGAGGGTCAGTCCTGGAGGGTGAGGGTCAGTCCTCGTGGGTGAGGGTCAGTCCTGGAGGGTGAGGGTCAGTCCTGGGGTTGAGGTCAGTCCTGGAGGATGAGGGTCAGTTCTGGAGGGTGAGGTCAGTCCTGGAGGTTGAGGTCAGTCTTGGAGGATGAGGGTCAGTCCTGGAGGATGAGAGTCAGTCCTGGAGGTTGAGCGTCAGTACTGGAGGATGAGGGTCAGTTCTGGAGGAGGAGGGTCAACCCTGGAGGGTGAAGTCAGTCATGGAGGGTCAGGTCAGTCCTGGAAGATGAGGGTCAGTCCTGGAGGGTGAGGGTCTGTCCTGGAGGGTGAGGGTCAGTCCTGGAGGATGAGGGTCAGTCCTGGAGGTTGAGCGTCAGTCCTGGAGGATGAGGGTCAGTTCTGGAGGAGGAGGGTCAACCCTGGAGGGTGAAGTCAGTCATGGAGGATTAGGGTCAGTCCTGGAGGATGAGGGTCAGTCCTGGAGGGTGAGGGTCAGTCCTGGTGGGTGAGGGTCAGTCCTGGAGGGTTAAGGTCAGTCCTGGGGGGTGAGGTCAATCCTGGTGGATGTGGTCAGTCCTGGAGGGTGAGGTCAGTCCTGGAGGTTGAGGTCAGTCCTGGAGGATGAGGGTCAGTCCTGGAGGGTGAGGTCAGTCCTGGAGGTTGAGGTCAGTCCTGGATGATGAGGGTCAGTCCTGGAGAATGAGGGTCAGTCCTGGAGGATGAGGTCAGTCCTGGAAGATGAGGGTCGGTTCTGGAGTATGATAGTCTGTCCTGGAGGATGTGGTCTATCTGGAGGGTGAGGGTCAGTCCTTGAGGATGAGGGTCAGTCCTGGAGTGTGAGGTTAGTCCTCGAGGGTGAGGGTCCGTCCTGGAATGTGAGGGTCAGTCCAGGAGGGTGAGGGTCAGTCCTGGAGGGTGAGGGTTAGTCCTGGAGGATGAGGGTCCGTCCTGGAGGATGAGGGTCAGTCCTGGAGGGTGAGGTTCTGTCCTTGATATTGGAGTTCTGTCCTGAATGATGAATGTCAGTCTGGAGGGTGATTTCAGTTCTGGAGGATGAGAGTCAGTCCTGGAAGATGAGGGTCAGTTCTGGAGGATGAGAGTATATCCTGGAGTATGAGTGTCAGTCCTGCAGAATGAGGGTCAGTCCTGGAGCGTGAGGGTGTCCTGGAGGATGAGGGTCAGTCCTGTAGGATGAAAGTCAGTCCTGCAGGATGAGGGTCAGTCCTGGAGGATGAGGTTAGTGCAGTATGGTGAGGGTCAGTCCTGGAGGGTGAGGGTCAATCCTGGAGGGTGAGAGTCAGTCCTGGAGGATGAGGGTCAGTCCTTGAGCATGAGGGTCAGTCCTGGAGGGTGAGCGTCAGTCCTGGAGGGTGAGGTCAGTCCTGGATGATGAGGTTCATTCCTGGAGGGTGAGGGTCAGTCCTGGAGGATGAGGGTCAGTCCTGGAGGGTGAGGGTTAGTCCTGGAGGGTGAGGGTCAGTCCTGGAGGATGAGGGTCTGTCCTGGAGGATGAGGGTCAGTCCTGGAGGGAGAGGGTCAGTCCTGGAGGATGATGGTCAGTCCTGGAGGATGAGGGTCTGTCCTGGAGGATGATGGTCGGTCCTGGAAGTTGAGCTTCAGTACTGGAGGATGAGGGTCAGTTCTGGAGGAGGAGGGTCAGTCCTGGAGGTTGAGGGTCAGTTCTGGAGGAGGAGGGTCAATCCTGGAATGTGATGGTCAGTCCAAGAGGGTGAGTGTCAGTCCTGGAGGATGTGGTCAGTCCTGGAGGGTGAGGGTCAATCCTGGAGGGTCAGGGTCAGTCCTGGAGGATGAGGGTCAGTCCTCGAGGATGAGGGTCAGTCCTAGAGGATGAGGTCAGTCCTGGAGGATGAGGTCAGTCCTGGAGGATGTGGGTCTGTCCTGGAGGATGAGGGTCAGTCCTGGAGTGTGAGGGTCAGTCCTGGAGGGTCAGGTCAATCCTGGATGATGTTGTCAGTCCTGGAGGGTGAGGGTCAGTCCTGGAGGATGAAGGTCAGTTTTTGAGGATGAGGGTCAGTCCTGTAGGGTTTGGGTCTGTCCTGGAGGATGATGGTCAGTCCTGGAGGAGGAGGGTCAGTCCTGGACGGTGAGTGTCAGTCCTGGAGGATGATGGTCTGTCCTGGAAGATGAGGGTCATTCCTGGAGGATGATGGTCAGTCCTGGAGGTTGAGCTTCAGTACTGGAGGATGAGGGTCAGTTCTGGAGGAGGAGGGTCAGTCCTGGAGGATGAGGTCTGTCCGGGAGGATGAGGTCAGTCCTGGAGTGTGAGCGTCACTCCTGGAGGATGAGGGTCAGTCCTGGTGCATGAGGTCATTCCTGGAGTATGAGGGTCATTCCTGGAGGGTGAGGGTCTGTCCTGGAGGGTGAGGGTCAGTCCTGGAGTATGAGGGTCAGTCCTGGAAGATGAGGGTCAGTCCTGGAGGTTGAGGGTCTGTCCTGGAGGGTGAGGGTCAGTTGTGGAGAATGAGGGTCAGTCCTGGAGGATGAGGGTCAGTCCTGGAGGGTGAGGGTCAGTCCTGGTGGGTGAGGGTCAGTCCTGGAGGGTGAGGGTCAGTCCTGGGGGGTGAGGTCAGTCCTGGTGGTTGAGGTCAGTCCTGGAGGATGATGGTCAGTCCTGGAGGATGAGAGTCAGTCCTGGAGGTTGAGCGTCAGTACTGGAGGATGAGGGTCAGTTCTGGAGGAGGAGGGTCAACCCTGGAGGGTGAAGTCAGTCATGGAGGGTCAGGTCAGTCCTGGAAGATGAGGGTCAGTCCTGGAGGGTGAGGGTCTGTCCTGGAGGTTGAGCGTCAGTACTGGAGGATGAGGGTCAGTTCCGGAGGAGGAGGGTCAACCCTGGAGGGTGAAGTCAGTCATGGAGGATGAGGGTCAGTCCTGGAGGATGAGGGTCAGTCCTGGTGGCTGAGGGTCAGTCCTGGAGGGTGAGGGTCAGTCCTGGGGGGTGAGGTCAATCCTGGTGGATGTGGTCAGTCCTGGAGGGTGAGGTCAGTCCGGGAGGTTGAGGCCAGTCCTGGAGGATGAGGGTCAGTCCTGGAGGGTGAGGTCAGTCCTGGAGGTTGAGGTCAGTCCTGGAGGATGAGGGTCAGTCCTGGAGGATGAGGGTCAGTCCTGGAGGATGAGGTCAGTCCTGGAAGATGAGGGTCGGTTCTGGAGGATGATAGTCTGTCCTGGAGGATGTGGTCTGTCTGGAGGGTGAGGGTCAGTCCTTGAGGATGAGGGTCAGTCCTGGAGTGTGAGGTCAGTCCTCGAGGGTGAGGGTCCGTCCTGGAATGTGAGGGTCAGTCCAGGAGGGTGAGGGTCAGTCCTGGAGGGTGAGGGTTAGTCCTGGAGGATGAGGGTCCGTCCTGGAGGATGAGGGTCAGTCCTGGAGGGTGAGGTTCAGTCCTTGATATTGGAGTTCTGTCCTGAATGATGAGTGTCAGTCTGGAGGGTGATTTTAGTTCTGGAGGATGAGAGTCAGTCCTGGAAGATGAGGGTCAGTTCTGGAGGATGAGAGTATGTCCTGGAGTATGAGTGTCAGTCCTGCAGAATGAGGGTCAGTCCTGGAGGGTGAGGGTGTCCTGGAGGATGAGGGTCAGTCCTGGAGGATGAAAGTCAGTCCTGCAGGATGAGGGTCAGTCCTGGAGGATGAGGTCAGTGCAGTATGGTGAGGGTCAGTCCTGGAGGGTGAGGGTCAATCCTGGAGGGTGAGAGTCAGTCCTGGAGGATGAGGGTCAGTCCTTGAGCATGAGGGTCAGTCCTGGAGAGTGAGGGTCAGTCCTGGAGGGTGAGGTCAGTCCTGGATGATGAGGTTCATTCCTGGAGGGTGAGGGTCAGTCCTGGAGGATGAGGGTCACTCCTGGAGGATGAGGGTTAGTCCTGGAGGGAGAGGGTCAGTCCTGGAGGATGATGGTCAGTCCTGGAGGATGAGGGTCTGTCCTGGAGGATGATGGTCAGTCCTGGAAGTTGAGCTTCAGTACTGGAGGATGAGGGTCAGTTCTGGAGGAGGAGGGTCAGTCGTGGAGGTTGAGGGTCCGTTCTGGAGGAGGAGGGTCAATCCTGGAATGTGAGGGTCAGTCCAGGAGGGTGAGGGTCAGTCTTGGAGGGTGAGGTCAGTCCTGGAGGATGAAGGTCAGTCCTTGAGCTTGAGGGTCAGTCCTGGATGATGAGGGTTAGTCCTGGAGGATGAACGTCAGTTCTGGAGGATGAGGGTCAGTCCTGGAGGGTGAGGGTCATTCCTGGAGTGTGAGGGTCAGTCCTGGAGGTTGTGGGTCAGTCCTGGAGGGTGAGGGTCCGTCCTGGAGGGTGAGGGTCAGTCCTGGAGGGTGAGGTTAGTCCTGGAGGATGAGGGTCAGTACTGGAGGATGAGGTCAGTCCTGGAGGGTGAGGGTCAGTCCTGGAGTGTTAGGGTCAGTCCTGGAGCATGAGGGTCAGTCCAGGAGGGTGAGGGTCAGTCCTGGAAGGTTAGGTTCAGTCTTGGAGGATGAGGGTCAGTCCTGGAGGATGAGGGTCAGTCCTAGAGGGTGAGGTCAGTCCTGGAGGGTGACAGTCAGTCCTGGAGGGTGATGGTCTGTCCTGGAGGGTGAGGGTCAGTCCTGGAGGGTGAGGGTCTGTCCTGGAGGGTGAGGGTCAGTCCTGGAGGGTGAGGTTCATTCCTGGAGCATGAGGATCAGTCCAGGAGGGTGAGGGTCAATCCTGGAGGGTGAGGATCAGTCCTGGAGGGTGTGGGTCAGTCCTGGAGGGTGAGGTCAGTCCTGAAGGATGAGGGTCATTCCTGGAGGGTGAGGGTAAGTCCTGGATGGTTAGGTCAGTTCTGGAGAGTGAGGGTCAGTCCTTGAGGATGAAAGTCTGTCCTGGAGGGTGAGGGTCCGTCCTGGAGGATGAGGGTCAGTCCTGGAGGGTGAGGGTCAGTCCTGTTGGATGAGGGTCTTTCCTGGAGGATGAGGGTCAATCCTGGAGGTTGAGGGTTTGTCCTGGAGGGTATGGGTCAGTCCTGGAGGATGAGGTTCAGTCCTGGAGGGTGACGATCAGTACTGGAGAATGAGGGTCAGTTCTGGAGCATCAGGTTCAGTCCTGGAGGGTGAGGGTCAGTCCTGGAGGGTGAGGTCAGTCCTGGATGATGAGGGTCAGTCCTGGAGGGTGAGGGTCTTTTCTGGAGGGTGAGGGTCAGTCCTGGAGGATGAGGGTTAGTCCTGGAGAATAAGGGTCAGTCCTGGAGGATGAGTGTCATTCCTGGAGTGTGAGGGTCAGTCCTGGAGGATGATGGTCAGTCCTGGAGGATGAGGGTCCGTCCTGGAGGATGAGGGTCAGTCCTGGAGAATAAGGGTCAGTCCTGGAGGATGAGTGTCAGTCCTGGAGTGTGAGGGTCAGTCCTGAACGGTGAGGGTCAGTCCTGGAGTATGATGGTCAGTCCTGGAAGATGAGGGTCATTCCTGGAGGATGATGGTCAGTCCTGGCGGTTGAGCTTCAATACTGGAGGATGAGGGTCAGTTCTGGAGGAGGAGGGTTAGTCCTGGAGGGTCAGGTCTGTCCTGGAGGATATTGTCAGTCCTAGAGGGTGAGGGTCAGTCCTGGAGGATGAAGGTCAGTCTTCGAGGATGGGGGTCAGTCCTGGAGGGTGAGGGTCAGTTCTGGAGGATGATGGTCAGTCCTGGAGGAGGAGGGTCAGTCCTGGAGGTTGAGGGTCAGTCCTGGAGGTGAGGGTCAGTCCTGGAGGGTGAGTGTCAGTTCTGGAGGATGTGGTCAGTCCTGGAGGGTGAGGGTCAGTCCTGGAAGTTGAGGTTCAATCTTGGAGGGTTAAGGTCAGTCCTGGAGGATTAGGGTCAGTCCTGGAGGATGAGGGTCAGTCCTGTAGGGTGAGGTTCAGTCCTGGAGGATGAGGGTCAATCCTGGAGGATGAGGGTCAGTCCTAGAGTATGAGGTCAGTCCTGGTGGATGAGTGTCAGTCCTGGAGGATGAGGGTCAGTCCTGGAGTGTGAGGTCAGTCCTGGAGTGTGAGGGCCAGTCCGGGATGGTGAGAGTCAGTCCTGCAGGGTGAGGGTCAGTCCTGGTGGGTTAGGTCAGTCCTGCAGGGTGAGGGTCTTTCCTGGAGAGTGAGCATCAGTACTGGAGGATGAGGGTCAGTTCTGGAGGAGGAAGGTCAATCTTGGAGGGTCAGGTCAGTCCTGGAGGATGCTGTCAGTCCTGGAGGGTGAGGGTCAGTCCTGGAGGATGAAGGTCAGTTTTTGAGGATGAGGGTCAGTCCTGTAGGGTTTGGGTCAGTCCTGGAGGATGATGGTCAGTCCTGTAGGAGGAGGGTCAGTCCTGGACAGTGAGGGTAAGTCCTGTTGGATGTGGTCAGTCCTGGAAGATGAGGTTCATTCCTGGAGCATGATGGTCAGTCCTGGAGGTTGAGCTTCAGTACTGGAGGATGAGGGTCAGTTCTGAACGAGGAGGGTCAGTCCTGGAGGGTCTGGTCAGTCCTGGAAGATGAGGTTCAGTCCTGGAGGGTGAGGGTTTGTCCTGGAGGGTGAGGGTCAGTCCTGGAGGATGATGGTCAGTCCTGGAGAATTAGGGTCAGTCCTTGAGGATGAGGGTCAGTCCTGGAGGGTGAGGGTCAGTCCTGGTGGGTGAGGGTCAGTCCTGGAGGGTGAGGGTCAGTCCTGGGGGTGAGGTCAGTCCTGGAGGATGAGGGTCAGTCCTGGAGGGTGAGGTCAGTCCTGGAGGTTGAGCGTCAGTACTGGAGGATGAGGGTCAGTTCTGGAGGAGGAGGGTCAACCCTGGAGGGTGAAGTCAGTCATGGAGGATGAGGGTCAGTCCTGGAGGATGAGGGTCAGTCCTGGAGGGTGAGGGTCAGTCCTGGTGGGTGTGGGTCAGTCCTGGAGGGTGAGGGTCAGTCCCGGGGGGTGAGGCCAATCCTGGTGGATGTGGTCAGTCCTGGAGGGTGAGGTCAGTCCTGGAGGTTGAGGTCAGTTCTGGAGGATGAGGGTCAGTCCTGGAGGGTGAGGTCAGTCCTGGAGGTTGAGGTCAGTCCTGGAGGATGAGGGTCAGTCCTGGAGGATAAGGGTCAGTCCTGGAGGTTGAGCGTCAGTACTGGAGGATGATAGTCAGTCCTGGAGGATGTGGTCTGTCTGGAGGGTGAGGGTCAGTCCTTGACTATGAGGGTCAGTCCTGGAGTGTGAGGTCAGTCCTCGAGGGTGAGGGTCAGTCCTGGAATGTGAGGGTCAGTCCAGGAGGGTGAGGGTCAGTCCTGAAGGGTGAAGGTCAGTACTGGAGGGTGAGGGTCAGTCCTGGAGTGTGAGGGTTAGTCCTGGAGGATGAGGGTCCGTCCTGGAGGATGAGGGTCAGTCCTGGAGGGTGAGGTTCAGTCCTTGATATTGGAGTTCTGTCCTGAATGATGAGTGTCAGTCTGGAGGGTGATTTCAGTTCTGGAGGATGAGAGTCAGTCCTGGAAGATGAGGGTCAGTTATGGAGGATGAGAGTCTGTCCTGGAGTATGAGTGTCAGTCCTGCAGAATGAGGGTCAGTCCTGGAGGGTGAGGGTCAGTCCTGGAGGGTGAGGGCCAGTCCTGGGGGATGAGGGTCAGTCCCGGAGGGTGAGGGTTATTCCTGGAGGGTGACGGTCAGTCCTGGAGGTTGTGGGTCAGTCCTGGAGGGTGAGGGTCAGTCCTGGAGGGTGAGGGTCAGTCCTGGAGGGTGAGGTTAGTCCTGGAGGATGAGGGTCAGTCCTGGAGGGTGAGGTCAGTCCTGGAGGGTGAGGGTCAGTCCTGGAGTGTTATCGTCAGTCCTGGAGTATGAGGGTCAGTCCAGGAGGGTGAGGGTCAGTCCTGGAGGGTGAGGGTCAGTCCTGGAGGATGAGGGTCAGTCCTGGAGGATGCTGGTCAGTCCTGGAGGGTGAGGTCAGTCCTGGAGGGTGACAGTCAGTCCTGGAGGGTGATGGTCAGTCCTGGAGGGTGAGGGTCAGTCCTGGAGGGTGAGGGTCTGTTCTGGAGGGTGAGGGTCAGTCCTGGAGGGTGAGGGTCATTCCTGGAGCATGAGGATCAGTCCAGGAAGGTGAGGGTCAATCCTGGAGGGTGAGGATCAGTCCTGGAGGGTGTGGGTCAGTCCTGGAGGTTGAGGTCAGTCCTGAAGCATGAGGGTCATTCCTGGAGGGTGAGGGTCAGTCCTGGAGGGTTAGGTCAGTTCTGGTGGGTGAGGGTCAGTCCTTGAGGATGAGAGTCTGTCCTGGAGGGTGAGGGTCAGTCCTGGAGGATGAGGGTCAGTCCTGGAGGGTGAGGGTCAGTCCTATTGGATGAGGGTCTTTCCTGGAGGATTAGGGTCAATCCTGGAGGTTGAGGGTTTGTCCTGGAGGGTATGTGTCAGTCCTGGAGGATGAGTGTCAGTCCTGGAGTGTGAGGGTCAGTCCTGGAGGATGATGGTCAGTCCTTGAGGATGAGGGTCATTCCTGGAGGATGATGGTCAGTCCTGGAGGTTGAGCGTCAGTACTGGAGGATGAGGGTCAGTTCTGAAGGAGGAGGGTCAGTCCTGGAGTGTGAGGGTCAGTCCTGGAGGGTCAGGTCAGTCCTGGAGGATGCTGTCAGTCCTGGAGGGTGAGGGTCTGTCCTGGAGGATGAAGGTCAGTTTTTGAGGATGAGGGTCAGTTCTGTAGGGTGAGGGTCAGTCCTGTAGGATGAAGGTCAGTTTTTGAGGATGAGGGTCAGTCCTGTAGGGTTTGGGTCAGTCCTGGAGGATGATGGTTAGTCCTGGAGGAGGAGGGTCAGTCCTGGACGGTGAGTGTCAGTCCTGGAGGATGATGGTCAGTCCTGGAAGATGAGGGTCATTCCTGGAGGATGATGGTCAGTCCTGGAGGTTGAGCTTCAGTACTGGAGGATGAGGGTCAGTTCTGGAGGAGGAGGGTCAGTCCTGGAGGGTCAGGTCAGTCCTGGAGGATATTGTCAGTCCTAGAGGGTGAGGGTCTCTCCTGGAGGATGAAGGTCAGTCTTTGAGGATGATGTTCAGTCCTGGAGGGTGAGGGTCAGTCCTGGAGGATGATGGTCAGTCCTGGAGGAGGAGGGTCAGTCCTGGAGGTTGAGGGTCAGTCCTGGAGGTGAGGGTCAGTCCTGGAGGGTGAGTGTCAGTTCTGGAGGATGTGGTCAGTCCTGGAGGGTGAGGGTCAGTCCTGGAGTTTGAGGGTCAATCCTGGAGGGTTAGGGTCAATCCTGGAGGATGAGGGTCAGTCCTGGAGGATGAGGGTCAATCCTGGAGTATGAGGGTCAGTCCTAGAGTATGAGGTCAGTCCTGGTGGATGAGTGTCAGTCCTGGAGGATGAGGGTCAGTCCTGGAGTGTGAGGTCAGTCCTGGAGTGTGAGGGTCAGTCCGGGATGGTGAGGGTCATTCCTGCAGGGTGAGGGTCAGTCCTGGTGGGCTAGGTCAGTCCTGGAGGGTGAGGGTCAGTCCTTCAGAATGAGAGTCTGTCCTGGAGGGTGAGGGTTAGTCCTGGATGATGAGGGTCAGTCCTGAAGTGTGAGGGTCAGTCCTGTTGGATGAGGGTCTTTCCTGGAGGATGAGGGTCAGTCCTGGAGGTTGAGGGTTTGTTCTTGAGGGTATGGGTCAGGCCTGGAGGGTGAGGGTCAGTCCTCGAGGTTGCGTGTCACTCCTGGAGGATGAGGGTCAGTCCTGGACGGTGAGGTCAGTCCTGGAGGATGAGGTCAGTCCTGGAGGATGAGGTCAGTCCTGGAGTGTGAGCCTCACTCCTGGAGTATGAGGGTCAGTCCTGGAGGATGAGGGTCAGTCCTCAAGGATGAGGGCCTGTCCTGCTGGATGAGAGTCAGTTCTGGAGATTGGGGTCAGTCCTGGAAGAAGGTGTCCAGTCCTGGAGATTGCGGTCTTTTCTGGAGATTGGGGTCCAGTCCTGGCGATTGGTGTCCAGTCCTGTAAATTGGGGTCCAGTCCTGGAATATGTGGTCCAGTCCTGGAGATTGGGGTCCAGTGTTGGAGGTTGGGTGTTAGTCCTGGAGGATGAGGTCCCGTCCTGGAGATTGAGGTCCAGTCCTGGATATTGGGGTCCTGTCCTGAAGGTTGGGGTCCAGTCCTGGAGGATGGGGATCAGTCCTGGAGGATGGGGTCCCGTCCTGGAGGATTGGGGTCAGTCCTGGAGATTGTGGTCCTGTCCTGGAGGGTGAGGTAATTCCTGGAGATTGGGGTCCAGTCCTGGAGCATGGGGGTTAGTCCTGGAGGATGGGGTCCTGTCCTGGAGGGTGAGGTCATTCCTGGAGATTGGGGTCCAGTCCTGAAGGATGGGGGTCAGTCCTGGAGGATGGGGGTCAGTCCTTGAGATTGGGGTCCTGTCCTCTAGGGTGAGGTCATTACTGGAGATTGGGGTCCAGTCTTGGGGGATGGGGGTCAGTCCTGGAGGATGTGGTCCAGTCCTGGAGCATGGGGTCAGTCCTGGAAGATGGGGTCCAGTCCTGGAGATTGAGGTCCAGTCCTGGAGATGGGGTCCTGTCCTGGATGGTGAGGTCATTCCTGGAAATTGGGGTCCATTCCTTAAGGATAGGGGTCAGTCCTGAAGATTGGGGTCCTGTCCTCTAGGGTGAGGTCATTCCTGGAGATTGGGGTCCAGTTCTGAAGGATGGGGGTCAGTCCTGGAGGATGGGGGTCAGTCCTTGAGATTGAGGTCCAGTCCTGGAGATTGGGGTCCTGTCCTGGAGGGTGAGGTCATTCCTGGAGATTGGGGTCCAGTCCTGAAGGATGGGGGTCAGTCCTGGAGGATGGAGTCTAGTCCTGGAGACTGGGGTCCAGTCCTGGAGGGTGAGGGTCAGTCCTGGAGGATGGGGTCCAGTCCTAGTCAATGGGGTCCAGTCCTGAATGATGGCGTCCAGTCCTTGCTCTAGGAAAACACAGGCCGGGCTGCTGACAGCCTCACTCTCCAAAGCAGGGTTCAGGCCTGGGTTCGGGCCCCCTTTCTCTGCCCCCACCCCTCCTCCCACCGCTTTCTAGGGTGAAACTGTTCCCCCCGCCCAACCCCCCCACCCTCCAGCATCTTGGCAGAGGGAGCACAAAGTTTGTTAACGGCCTTAAACTTGGAAGGCTTGCTTTTTAAATATTTGCCGCTACGTAATTGAAACAGCTGTTTTAATGAGGTACCCACTGTCATCATTTTACCCTGGCTGAGCTGGGTGGCAACAAAGCGGTGATAACAGATTCAATAATAATTAACTCGGGTCAGCTGCTCATCTGTCACGGCCCATCAGCTGCAGGGAGAAAAACCCCAGTGAACTCCTCTCTTTTGTGAGCTTTCCAAAACTCTGCAATAAAATGCTTCGAGAGGACTCTAGGTAGCCCTTCAAAAGTTCTAAGCAAACTGGTAAGTAGGTTAATTAAATTTTATGCATGTTTAAATGCTAATGATTCCATCCCTGACATTACAGTGGATTCTGATATGGGATATATCACACAGGCCGCTTGGAGCCAGGATGCAAGGGGCGGGGGGGCGGGCGGAGCATCCTTCAAGGGGCAGCTGGTGACAGGGAAGGCAGGTCTGCAGAGCCGGCTTCCCTCTGCCCAGGGGTCATGGCTGCCGGTTTTGCCCCCGCCTCTCCGGTCTTCTCTCGGGGAGCCATGGCCTTGGAATGTGGAAGGAAGGTCGAATATCCCCCCCCCAATCCCAGAGCCCCTGGTCTCCGCCTTCTGCCGTCTGCCCCCCCTCGGCTCTGACAGCCGGTGAGGATGCTGGGGGCCTTGCCCAGAAATGACGCCGGTGCCCGCGCCTGGGGGGGCAGATGAGAGATGACAGGATGGTTCACATCCATTGTGCACGAACGCTTCCTGAGAAGAGCCAGCCACCAGGCCAGGCTGCTGTGGCCCAGGGCGTGTGTGGGGTCAGAGCTGACCAGGTCTCTGTCCAGGGCGTGTGTGGGGTCAAGGCTGACCAGGTCTCTGTCCAGGGTGTGTGTGGGGTCAGAGCTGACCAGGTCTCTGTCCAGGGCGTGTGTGGGGTCAGGGCTGGCCAGGTCTCTGTCCAGGGCATGTGTGGGGTCAGGGCTGGCCAGGTCTCTGTCCAGGGCATGTGTGGGGTCAGAGCTGACCAGGTCTCTGTCCAGGGCGTGTGTGGGGTCAGAGCTGACCAGGTCTCTGTCCAGGGCGTGTGTGACGGGTCAGGGCTGACCAGGTCTCTGTCCAGGGCATGTGTGATGGGTCAGAGCTGACCAGGTCTCTGTCCAGGGCGTGTGTGACAGGTCAGGGCTGACCAGATCTCTGTCCAGGGCGTGTGTGATGGGTCAGGGCTGACCAGGTCTCTGTCCAGGGCATGTGTGGTGTCAGGGCTGGCCAGGTCTCTGTCCATGGTGTGTGTGGGGTCAGAGCTGACCAGGTCTCTGTCCAGAGTGTGTGTGGGGTCATGGCTGACCAGGTCTCTGTCCAGGGCGTGTGTGGGGTCAGGGCTGACCAGGTCTCTGTCCCGGGCGTGTTTGGTGTCAGCACTGGCCAGGTCTCTGTCTAGGGAGTGTGTGGGCTCAGGGCTGACTAGGTCTCTGTCCAAGGCGTGTGCGTGGGGTCCAGCCTGGCCAGGTCTCTGTCCAGGGCATGTGTGATGGGTCAGAGCTGACCAGGTCTCTGTCCAGGGCGTGTGTGGGGTCAGAGCTGACCAGGTCTCTGTCCAGGGCGTGTGTGGGGTCAGGGCTGACCAGGTCTCTGTACAGGGCATGTGTGGGGTCATGGCTGGCCAGGTCTCTGTCCAGGGCATGTGTGGGGTCAGGGCTGACCAGGTCTCTGTACAGGGCATGTGTGGGGTCATGGCTGGCCAGGTCTCTGTCCAGGGCGTGTGTGGGGTCATGGCTGGCCAGGTCTCTGTCCAGGGTGTGTGTGGGGTCAGGGCTGGCCAGGTCTCTGTCGAGGGCATGTGTGGGGTCAGGGCTGACCAGGTCTCTGTCCAGGGCACGTGTGGGGTCAGAGCTGACCAGGTCTCGAGGTCCAGGGTGAGTGTGGGGTCTGAGCTGACCTGGTCTCTGTCCAGGGCGCGTGTGGGGTCAGAGCTGACCAGGTCTCTGTCCAGGGCATGTGTGGGGTTAGGGCTGACCAGGTCTCTGTCCCTGGCATGTGTGGGGTCAGGGCTGAGCAGGTCTCTGTCCAGGGCATGTGTGGGGTCAGGGCTGACCAGGTCTCTAGGCCCACGGCGTGTCCCCAGGTCACTGAGGAAGAGGGGCGCCCAGGACCCCGTCTCCACACACAGCTTCTGTGGCACATGCATAGGGCTGGGGGAGCCTCCGGGGAGGGGTGATACATTGTCTGACGGACGATCAATAGCAAGCATCCTGAGCTGTATCAATAGCTGGTGTCTATAGCCAGGGTCGATACCAGGTTTCTGTAGATAGTATCAATACCGGTATCTGGGCTGGTATCAATACCAGTATTGATAGGCGGTATCTGAGGTCATATCAATATCAGAGTCTACCGGCGGCCATCAGCTCCACAGGAAGCAGTGTCCGTGGGTCATGCGCAGAGGTCGGAGCCGACCCTCCGCAGACACGCCACCCCACCTCTGTGGCACGCACACCCCTCAGCCAGGGCCCGACCACATCCCACATTCCAGTCAACAGACAGACAGACAGACAGACAACTACAGCAGCCCGCCCGGCTTGGAGTCTGTGTGGAGGGCGGCAGGGCGGCAGGGCGGCAGGGCTGGGCTTCTCACTCGAGGAGGAAAATGGTTGGATGGAGGGATGGATGGATACAGGGAGGGATGGGTGGAGGAATGAGGCATGAATGGAAGCAGAGAGGGATAGATGGATGGAGGGAGGGATGGAGGGATGGATGGATGGAGGGAGGGATAGATGGATGAATGGAGGGAGGGATGTATGAATGGATGGATGGAGGGATGGATGGATGGATGGAGGGATAGATGGATGAATGGATGGAGGGATGGATGGAGGGAGGGATGGATGGAGGGAGGGATGGATGGAGGGATAGATGGATGCATGGATGGAGGGATGGATGGATGGATGAATGGATGGATGAAGGGAGGGAGGGATGGATGGATGGATGAATGAATAGAGGGATAGATGGATGGATAGATGGAGGGATGGATGGAGGGATAGAGGGATGGATAGATGTATGTGTGTGTATGTTTGTAGAGATGGATGGATGAACAGATGAATAGACGGATGGATAGATGGATAGATGGATAGATGGATGGATGGATGGGTTGGTGGATGGGTGGATGGGTGGATGAGTGGATGGATGAATGGATGGATGGATGGAGGGATGGATGGTTGGAGGGAGGGATGGATGAAGGGATAGATGGATGAATGGATGGAGGGATGGATGGATGGATGAATGAATGGATGAAGGGAGGGATGGATGGATGGATGGATGAATGAATAGAGGGATAGATGGATGGATAGATGGAGGGATGGATGGAGGGATAGAGGGATGGATAGATGTATGTGTGTGTATGTTTGTAGAGATGGATGGATGAACAGATGAATAGACGGATGGATAGATGGATAGATGGATGGATGGATGGGTTGGTGGATGGGTGGATGGGTGGATGGGTGGATGAGTGGATGGATGAATGGATGGATGGATGGATGGGTTGGTGGATGGGTGGATGGGTGGATGAGTGGATGGATGAATGGATGGATGGATGGATGGTTGGGTGGGTGGGTTGGTGGATGGGTGGATGGGTGGGTGGGTGGATTGATGGATGGATGGGTAGATGGGTGGGTGGGTGGGTGGGTGGATGGGTGGATGGAGGGTTGGGTGGGTGGATGGGTGGATGGGTGGATGGATAGATGGATGGATGGGTGGATGGATGGTTGGGTGGGTCGGTGGATAGATGGATGGAGGGTTGGGTGGGTGGGTGGATGGGTGAATGGGTGGATGGATGGATGGTTGGGTGGATGGATAGATGGATGGATGGGTGGATGTGTGGATGAATGCTAGTGATAGTTGGGGGCTTGTGTGTTTGAGGATGAAACCGTGGGTAGGAACACAGGAACTTCTTGATGACTTTCCTTGGCCGCCGTCCACGGCTCTGTAACTGGAGGGCCAGGCCAGTGGGTCTCAGTCCCAGTGATGGACACAGCTGCTACTGACTGTCCGGGGCTCCGAGCGGCCCGGCCAGCAGAATGACTGTGGGCCCTGGGGCCTGGGGGCAAGAGGGAGTCACAGTGACCCCCATGTCCCCTGGCCCTGCCCCCCGGACTCTGGAGCCGCCTGTATACCTGGGGCTGGATTCAGCTGAGGCTACCCTACCAGGGTCCTCTCTCTCACCTGTTGTCACCTTTATTTCACAGAAACTTTAAAATAATTTACTGGGGGTTCATGGTTCACAGCCAATACAGTTGCTGGTCCGTGTGTAACATTTCCCAGTTTTCTGCCAAACCCTCTCCCCCCCCCCCCAGGGCCTCCTCCACCATCAGCACCAGGACCTGAAAGCCCCCCACCCCAGAGTCCTTGACTTTGGGGCAAGACACCAAACCCAGTCCACGTCCTGCTTGGAGTTTCCCCTTCTGTTCTTTTTAAATGTTAATAATAGCCATTAAAAGACTACTTATTTAATTTGATAGGACAGAGAGAAATTTAGAGGGAAGGGGAGACAGAGACAAAGAGAGACAGAGAGATATCTGCAGCCCTGCTTCACCACTTGTGAAGCTTCCCTCTGCAGGTGGGGAACCGGGGGCTTAAACCTGGGTCCTTGTACTTAGTACCATGCGTATTTACCAGGTGCACCCTGCCCGCCCTGTCAGTGTTTTCATTTGAGCATAAACACGCTCCTCTTCACAGAGTCCAGCAGCCCTCCCACACCTGGTTGCTGCTGGTCATGCTGCTGGTATTAATTAGCTTCCTGGATTAATGACATATGTGGGTGTTATTATTATTATTGAATTTTTTTCTTTTTTCCTTCTTTCCTTTTGTTGCCCTTGTTATTTTATTGTTGTAGTTATTATTGGTGTCGTTGTTGGCTAGGACAGAGAGACATGGAGAGAGGAGGGGAAGACAGAGAGGGGAGAGAAAGACAGACACCTGCAGACCTGCTTCACCGCCTGGGAAGCGACTCCCCTGCAGGTGGGGAGCCGGGGGCTCGAACCGGGATCCTTACGCCGGTCCCTGTGCTTGGCGCCACCTGCGCTTAACCCGCTGCGCCACCGCCCGACTCCCGGGTATGTTATTATTTTGAGAAACTTCTCAGCCACTGACCACTAGAACCTCAAACACTGAAACCGAGAAGAGTGCTCCACCTGCGCTACCGCCTCCCCTGTTTGCTTTTCCCTCTTTGCATTTTGTTTGGGGGGCGGTAGCTTCAAACCCACGAATTCTCTCAGCTGCCCCCAGTTTGCTCGGGGAGACCCCACACAGGCTGCCACGGCCTCTTGCCTCTCAAGGCTCCTGCGTCTGAGAGAAACCAGCTTCAGCTGGCGGGTCTGGCAGTCCTGTCAGAGGCACGAAGAGCCCACACCTGGCACAGCACTCCTTGCCCAGCCTTACGGGGTAGGGTCCCTGCACGCTCCCGGGCTGAGTCATGCCGCAGGCCTGCAGCTGTGGTGCCCAGACTCTGCTTGTTTCTGGGTGCCGTGCTCTGAATGCCCTGGACTTTAGACTGGGACCAGGATGAGGCTCGGGCTCCAGGAGGTGTTGCAGAGAACAGGTAAAGTTCAGTGAGCGTCGGAACTGTGCCTGGGAGTGTCATCACTGAGAGATAAGAACAGTGTGTCCTCTGAACAGGAGGGTCTGCTTGGAAGTGGCCCATCTGCTCTGGGCAGCCTGTGCGGGGGTGGGGCTGTCCCCTGAGCTGCGGCTGTCTGTTAGGGGCACCCGGGGAGGCCTGGTTTAGGTGGGGCGGCCTCGAGAAAGACCACCTTGACACACTGGATGTCCGCCGGGCTACCACCGCCACCCAGCTGAGAGCGCCGGACTCCTTGTCCTCCCAGGGCTGAGGGCAGTGCTGCCCCCTGAGCCCTCAGAGGCGCCGGCAGCTGGTGGGTATGGGCGCCCCTGCCATCAGCATCCATTCTGAAGTATGTAGCACATCTCCCAGGAAGCTGTCTCCCTGCTGGAGGAAAGAGAAAGATGGTCATTTGGCGGCCTGATGGCCGTAGGGCAGGTGAGCCCAGCTAGGGGCCGGGGCTGCCTCCACATTCCTCCACAGGCCAGTCAGAGTAGCATCTTCTGAGCAGAGGCCCATGAGCCCCCAGCCCTGGCCTCCACCCCGGCATCTGTAACAAAGAGCCTCCTGTCACTCTGGGAACCTGGCCAGGCTCATTAGTGAGTAAGGTGGGAGCTGGAGTGGAAGTGGGCCTGCCATGTCTGCAGCGGCTGGGGGCTGGGGGCTCAGCCCTGGACTGCCTGTCCCACAGAGGGCTGGGGGCTCAGCCCTGGACTGCCTGTCCCCACAGGAGCCTGGGGGCTCAGCCCTGGACTGCCTGTCCCCTCAGGGTGCTGGAGGCTCAGCCCTGGACTGCCTGTCCCCACAGGGGCTGGGGGCTCAGCCCTGGACCTGCCTGTCCCACAGAGGGCTGGGGGCTCAGCCCTGGACTGCCTGTCCCACAGAGGGCTGAGGGCTCAGCCCTGGACCTGCCTGTCCCCACAGGGGGCTGGGGGCTCAGCCCTGGACTGCCTGTCCCCACAGGGGCCTGGGGGCTCAGCACTGGAAAGCCTGTCCACACAGGGGTTGGGGGCTCAGCCCTGGACATGCCTGTCCCACAGAGGGCTGAGGGCTCAGCCCTGGACCTGCCTGTCCCCACAGGGGGCTGGGGGCTCAGCCCTGGACCTGCCTGTCCCACAGGGGGCTGAGGGCTCAGCCCTGGACTGTCTGTCCCCACAGGGGGCTGGGGGCTAGCCCTGGACTGCCTGTCCCCAGAGAGGCCTGGGGTCTCAGCCCTGGACCTGCCTGTCCCCACAGGGGGCTGGGGGCTCAGCCCTGGACCTGCCTGTCCCAGAGGGGGCTGAGGGCTCAGCCCTGGACCTGCCTGTCCCCACAGGGGGATGGGGGCTCAACCCTAGACCTGCCTGTCCCACAGGGGGCTGGGGGCTCAGCCCTGGACTGCCTGTCCCCACAGGGGCCTGGGGGCTCAGCCCTGGACCTGCCTGTCCCCATGAGGGACCTGGGGGCTCAGCCCTGGACTGCCTGTCCCCACAAGGGGCTGGGAGCTCAGCCCTGGACTGCCTGTCCCCACAGGAGCCAGGGGGCTCAGCCCTGGACTGCCTGTCCCCTCAGGGTGCTGGGGGCTCAGCCCTGGACTGCCTGTCCCCACAGGGGGCTGGGGGCTCATCCCTGGACTGCCTGTCCCCACAGGAGCCTGGGGGCTCAGCCCTGAACTGCCTGTCCCCTCAGGGTGCTGGGGGCTCAGCCCTGGACTGCCTGTCCCCACAGGGGCTGGGGGTCAGCCCTGGACTGCCTGTCCCACAGGGGGCTGGAGGCTCAGCCCTGGACTGCCTGACCCCACAAAGGCCTGGGGTCTTAGCCCTGGACCTGCCTGTCCCCACAGGGGGCTGGGGGCTCAGCCCTGGACCTGCCTGTCCCACAGGGGGCTGAGGGCTCAGCCCTGGACCTGCCTGTCCCCACAGGGGGATGGGGGCTCAACCCTAGACCTGCCTGTCCCACAGGGGGCTGGGGGCTCAGCCCTGGACTGTCTGTCCCCACAGGGGGCTGGGGGCTCAGCCCTGGACTGCCTGTCCCCACAGGGGCCTGGGGGCTCAGCCCTGGACCTGCCTGTCCCCATGAGGGACCTGGGGGCTCAGCCCTGGACTGCCTGTCCCCACAAGGGGCTGGGAGCTCAGCCCTGGACTGCCTGTCCCCACAGGAGCCAGGGGGCTCAGCCCTGGACTGCCTGTCCCCTCAGGGTGCTGGGGGCACAGCCCTGGACTGCCTGTCCCCACAGGGGGCTGGGGGCTCAGCCCTGGACTGCCTGTCCCCACAGGAGCCTGGGGGCTCAGCCCTGAACTGCCTGTCCCCTCAGGGTGCTGGGGGCTCAGCCCTGGACTGCCTGTCCCCACAGGGGCTGGGGGTCAGCCCTGGACTGCCTGTCCCACAGGGGGCTGAGGGCTCAGCCCTGGACTGTCTGTCCCCACAGGGGGCTGGAGGCTCAGCCCTGGACTGCCTGACCCCACAAAGGCCTGGGGTCTCAGCCCTGGACCTGCCTGTCCTCACAGGGGACTGGGGGCTCAGCCCTGGACCTGCCTGTCCCACAGGGGGCTGAGGGCTCAGCCCTGGACCTGCCTGTCCCCACAGGGGGATGGGGGCTCAACCCTAGACCTGGCTGTCCCACAGGGGGCTGGGGGCTCAGCCCTGGACTGTCTGTCCCCACAGGGGGCTGGGGGCTCAGCCCTGGACTGCCTGTCCCCACAGGGGCCTGGGGCTCAGCCCTGGACCTGCCTGTCCCCATGAGGGACCTGGGGGCTCAGCCCTGGACTGCCTGTCCCCACAAGGGGCTGGGAGCTCAGCCCTGGACTGCCTGTCCCCACAGGAGCCAGGGGGCTCAGCCCTGGACTGCCTGTCCCCTCAGGGTGCTGGGGGCTCAGCCCTGGACTACCTGTCCCCACAGGGGGCTGGGGGCTCAGCCCTGGACTGCCTGTCCCCACAGGAGCCTGGGGGCTCAGCCCTGAACTGCCTGTCCCCTCAGGGTGCTGGGGGCTCAGCCCTGGACTGCCTGTCCCCACAGGGGCTGGGGGCTCAGCCCTGGACTGCCTGTCCCACAGGGGGCTGAGGGCTCAGCCCTGGACTGTCTGTCCCCACAGGGGGCTGGAGGCTCAGCCCTGGACTGCCTGACCCAACAAAGGCCTGGGGTCTCAGCCCTGGACCTGCCTGTCCCCACAGGGGGCTGGGGGCTCAGCCCTGGACCTGCCTGTCCCACAGGGGGCTGAGGGCTCAGCCCTGGACCTGCCTGTCCCCACAGGGGGATGGGGGCTCAACCCTAGACCTGCCTGTCCCACAGGGGGCTGGGGGCTCAGCCCTGGACTGTCTGTCCCCACAGGGGGCTGGGGGCTCAGCCCTGGACTGCCTGTCCCCACAGGGGCCTGGGGGCTCAGCCCTGGACCTGCCTGTCCCCATGAGGGACCTGGGGGCTCAGCCCTGGACTGCCTGTCCCCACAAGGGGCTGGAAGCTCTGCCCTGGACTGACTGTCCCCACAGGAGCCAGGGGGCTCAGCCCTGGACTGCCTGTCCCCTCAGGGTGCTGGGGGCTCAGCCCTGGACTGCCTGTCCCCACAGGCAGTGGGGGCTCAGCCCTGGACTGCCTATCCCCACAGGAGCCTGGGGGCTCAGCCCTGAACTGCCTGTCCCCTCAGGGTGCTGGGGGCTCAGCCCTTGACTGCCTGTCCCCACAGGGGCTGGGGGCTCAGCCCTGGACTGCCTATCCCCACAGGAGCCTGGGGGCTCAGCCCTGAACTGCCTGTCCGCTCAGGGTGCTGGGGGCTCAGCCCTGGACTGCCTGTCCCCACAGGGGGGTGGGGTTCAGCCCTGGACTGCCTGTCCCCACAGGGGGCTGGGAGCACAGCCCTGGACTGCCTGTCCCCACAGGGGTTAGGGGCTCAGCCCTGGACTGCCTGTCCCCTCAGGGTGCTGGTGGCTCAGCCCTGAACTGCCTGTCCCACAGGAGCCTGGGGGCTCAGCCCTGAACTGCCTGTCCCCTCAGGGTGCTGGGGGCTCAGCCCTGAACAGCCTGTCCCCACAGGGGTTTGGGGGCTCAGCCCTGGACTGCCTGTCCCACAGGGGGCTGGGGGCTCAGCCCTGGACTGTCTGTCCCCACAGGGGGCTGGGGGCTCAGCCCTGGACTGCTTGTCCCCACAAGGGGCTGGGAGCTCAGCCCTGGACTGCCTGTCCCCACAGGAGCCAGGGGGCTCAGCCCTGGACTGCCTGTCCCCTCAGGGTGCTGGGGGCGCAGCCCTGGACTGCCTGTCCCCACAGGAGCTGGGGGCTCAGCCCTGGGCTGCCTGTCCCCACAGGAGCCTGGGGGCTCAGCCCTGAACTGCCTGTCCCCGCAGGGTGCTGGGGGCTCAGCCCTGGACTGTCTGTCCCCACAGGAGCTGGGGTCTCAGCCCTGGACTGCCTGTCCCCTTCAGGGTGCTGGGGGCTCAGCACTGAACTGCCTGTCCCCACAGGGGCTGGGGGCTCAGCCCTGGACTGCCTGTCCCCACAGGAGCCTGGGGGCTCAGCCCTGAACTGCCTGTCCCCTCAGAGTGCTGGGGGCTCAGCCCTGGACTGCCTGTCCCCACAGCGGTTGGGGGCTCAGCCCTGGACTGCCTGTCCCCACAGGAGCTGGGTGCTCAGCCCTGGACTGCCTGTCCCCACAGGGAGCTGGGGGCTCAGCCCTGGACCTGCCTGTCCCACAGGGGGCTGGGAGCTCAGCCCTGGACTGTCTGTCCCCACAGGGGGCTGGGGGCTCATCCCTGAACCTGCCTGTCCCCAAAGGGGGCGGGGGCTCAGCCCTGGACTGCCTGTCCCCATAGGGGTCTGGGAGCTCAGCCCTGGACCTGCCTGTCCCCAAAGGGGGCGGGGGCTCAGCCCTGGACTGTCTATCCCCACAGGGATTGGGGGCTGAGCCCTGGACCTGCCTGTCCCCACAGGGGCCTGGGGGCTTAGCCCTGGACCTGCCTGTCCCCACAGGCGCTGGGGGCTCATCCCTGGACCTGCCTGTCCCACAGTCGGCTGGGCGCTCAGCCCTAGACCTGCCTGTCCCCTCAGGGGGCTGGGGGCTCAGCCCTGAACTGCCTGTCCCCTCAGGGGCCTGGGGGCTCAGCCCTGGACTGCCTGTCCCCACAGGGGGATGGGGGCTCATCCCTGGACTGCCTGTCCCACAGAGGGCTGGGGGCTCAGCCCTGGACTGCCTGTCCCCACAGGAGCCTGGGGACTCAGCCCTGAACTGCCTATCCCCTCAGGGTGCTGGAGGCTCAGCCCTGGACTGCCTGTCCCCACAGGGGCTGGGGGCTCAGCCCTGGACCGGCCTGTCCCACAGAGGGCTGGGTGCTCAGCCCTGGACTGCCTGTCCCACAGAGGGCTGAGGGCTCAGCCCTGGACCTGCCAGTCCCCACAGGGGGCTGGGGGTTCAGCCCTAGACAGCCTGTCCCCACAGGGGCCTGGGGGCTCAGCCCTGGAAAGCCTGTCCCCACAGGGGTTGGGGACTCAGCCCTGAACTGCCTATCCCCTCAGGGTGCTGGAGGCTCAGCCCTGGACTGCCTGTTCCCACAGGGGCTGGGGGCTCAGCCCTGGACCGGCCTGTCCCACAGAGGGCTGGGTGCTCAGCCCTGGACTGCCTGTCCCACAGAGGGCTGAGGGCTCAGCCCTGGACCTGCCTGTCCCCACAGGGGGCTGGGGGTTCAGCCCTAGACAGCCTGTCCCCACAGGGGCCTGGGGGCTCAGCCCTGGAAAGCCTGTCCCCACAGGGGTTGGGGGCTCAGCCCTGGACCTGCCTGTCCCACAGAGGGCTGAGTGCTCAGCCCTGGACCTGCCTGTCCCCACAGGGGGCTGAGGGCTCAGCCCTGGACCTGCCTGTCCCACAGGGGGCTGAGGGCTCAGCCCTGGACTGTCTGTCCCAACAGGGGGCTGGGGGCTCAGCCCTGGACCTGCCTGTCCCCACAGGGGTCTGGGGGCTCAGCCCTGGACCTGCCTGTCCCCACAGGGGGATGGGGGCTCAACCCTAGACCTGCCTGTCCCACAGGGGGCTGGGGGCTCAGCGATGGACTGTCTGTCCCCACAGGGGGCTGGGGGCTCAGCCCTGGACTGCCTGTCCCCACAGGGGCCTGGGGCTCAGCCCTGGACTGCCTGTCCCCACAAGGGGCTGGGAGCTCAGCCCTGGACTGCCTGTCCCCACAGGGGCTGGGGGCTCAGCCCTGGACTGCCTGTCCCCTCAGGGTGCTGGGGGCTCAGCCCTGGACTGCCTGTCCCCACAGGGGCTGGGGGCTCAGCCCTGCACTGCCTGTCCCCTCAGGGTGCTGGGGGCTCAGCCCTGAACTGCCTGTCCCCACAGGGGCTGGGGGCTAAGCCCTGGACTGCCTGTCCCCTCAGGGTGCTGGGGGCTCAGCCCTGAACTGCCTGTCCCCACAGGAGCTGGGGGCTCAGCCCTGGACTGCCTGTCCCATCAGGGTGCTGGGGGCTCAGCCCTGGACTGCCTGTCCCCACAGGGGCTGGGGGCTCAGCCCTGGACTGCCTGTCCCCTCAGGGTGCTGGGGGCTCAGCCCTGAACTGCCTGTCCCCACAGGGTGCTGGGGGCTCAGCCCTGGACTGCCTGTCCCCACAGGAGCCTGGGGGCTCAGCCCTGAACTGCCTGTCCCCTCAGAGTGCTGGGGGCTCAGCCCTGGACTGCCTGTCCCCACAGCGGTTGGGGGCTCAGCCCTGGACTGCCTGTCCCCACAGGAGCTGGGTGCTCAGCCCTGGACTGCCTGTCCCCACAGGGAGCTGGGGGCTCAGCCCTGGACCTGCCTGTCCCACAGGGGGCTGGGAGCTCAGCCCTGGACTGTCTGTCCCCACAGGGGGCTGGGGGCTCATCCCTGAACCTGCCTGTCCCCAAAGGGGGCGGGGGCTCAGCCCTGGACTGCCTGTCCCCACAGGGGTCTGGGGGCTCAGCCCTGGACCTGCCTGTCCCCAAAGGGGGCGGGGGCTCAGCCCTGGACTGCCTGTCCCCACAGGGGTTGGGGGCTGAGCCCTGGACCTGCCTGTCCCCACAGGGGCCTGGGGCCATAGCCCTGGACCTGCATGTCCCCACATGGGGCTAGGGGCTCAGCCCTGGACCTGCCTGTCCCCACAGGGGCTGGGGGCTCATCCCTGGACCTGCCTGTCCCACAGTCGGCTGGGCGCTCAGACCTAGACCTGCCTGTCCCCTCAGGGGGCTGGGGGCTCAGCCCTGAACTGCCTGTCCCCTCAGGGGCCTGGGGGCTCAGCCATGGACTGCCTGTCCCCACTGGGGGATGGGGGCTCATCCCTGGACTGCCTGTCCCACAGAGGGCTGGGGGCTCAGCCCTGGACTGCCTTTCCCCACAGGAGCCTGGGGACTCAGCCCTGAACTGCCTATCCCCTCAGGGTGCTGGAGGCTCAGCCCTGGACTGCCTGTCCCCACAGGGCCTGGGGGTCAGCCCTGGACCTGCCTGTCCCACAGAGGGCTGGGTGCTCAGCCCTGGACTGCCTGTCCCACAGAGGACTGAGGGCTCAGCCCTGGACCTGCCTGTCCCCACAGGGGGCTGGGGGTTCAGCCCTAGACAGCCTGTCCCCACAGGGGCCTGGGGGCTCAGCCCTGGAAAGCCTGTCCCCACAGGGGTTGGGGGCTCAGTCCTGGACCTGCCTGTCCCACAGAGGGCTGAGGGCTCAGCCTTGGACCTGCCTGTCCCCACAGGGGGCTGAGGGCTCAGCCCTGGACCTGCCTGTCCCACAGGGGGCTGAGGGCTCAGCCCTGGACTGTCTGTCCCCACAGGGGGCTGGGGGCTCAGCCCTGGACTGCCTGTCCCCACAGGGGCCTGGGGTCTCAGCCCTGACCTGCCTGTCCCAACAGGGGGCTGGGGGCTCAGCCCTGGACCTGCCTGTCCCCACAGGGGTCTGGGGGCTCAGCCCTGGACCTGCCTGTCCCCACAGGGGGATGGGGGCTCAACCCTAGACCTGCCTGTCCCAGAGGGGGCTGGGGGCTCAGCGATGGACTGTCTGTCCCCACAGGGGGCTGGGGGCTCAGCCCTGGACTGCCTGTCCCCACAGGGGCCTGGGGGCTCAGCCCTGGACCTGCCTGTCCCCATGAGGGACCTGGGTGCTCAGCCCTGGACTGCCTGTCCCCACAAGGGGCTGGGAGCTCAGCCCTGGACTGCCTGTCCCCACAGGAGCCAGGGGGCTCAGCCCTGGACTGCCTGTCCCCTCAGGGTGCTGGGGGCTCAGCCCTGGACTGCCTGTCCCCACAGGGGCTGGGGGCTCAGCCCTGGACTGCCTGTCCCCACAGGAGCCTGGGGGCTCAGCCCTGGACTGCCTGTCCCCACAGGGGCTGGGGGCTCAGCCCTGCACTGCCTGTCCCCTCAGGGTGCTGGGGGCTCATCCCTGAACTGCCTGTCCCCACAGGGGCTGGGGGGTCAGCCCTGGACTGCCTGTCCCCTCAGGGTGCTGGGGGCTCAGCCCTGAACTGCCTGTCACCACAGGGGCTGGGGGCTCAGCCCTGGACTGCCTGTTCCATCAGGGTGCTGGGGGCTCAGCCCTGGACTGCCTGTCCCCACAGGGGCTGGGGGCTCAGCCCTGGACTGCCGGTCCCCTCAGGGTGCTGGGGGCTCAGCCCTGAACTGCCTGTCCCACAGGTGGCTGGGGGCTCAGCCCTGGACTGCCTGTCCCCACAGGAGCCTGGGGGCTCAGCCCTGAACTGCCTGTCTCCTCAGGGTGTTGGGGGCTCAGCCCTGGACTGCCTGTCCCCACAGGGGCTGGGGGCTCAGCCCTGGACTGCCTGTCCCCACAGGGGCCTGGGGTCTCAGCCCTGACCTGCCTGTCCCAACAGGGGGCTGGGGGCTCAGCGATGGACTGTCTGTCCCCACAGGGGGCTGGGGGCTCAGCCCTGGACAGCCTGTCCCCACAGGGTGCTGGGGGCTCAGCCCTGAACTGCCTGTCACCACAGGGGCTGGGGGCTCAGCCCTGGACTGCCTGTTCCATCAGGGTGCTGGGGGCTCAGCCCTGGACTGCCTGTCCCCACAGTGGCTGGGGGCTCAGCCCTGGACTGCTGGTCCCCTCAGGGTGCTGGGGGCTCAGCCCTGAACTGCCTGTCCCACAGGTGGCTGGGGGCTCAGCCCTGGACTGCCTGTCCCCACAGGAGCCTGGGGGCTCAGCCCTGAACTGCCTGTCTCCTCAGGGTGTTGGGGGCTCAGCCCTGGACTGCCTGTCTCCACAGGGGCTGGGGGCTCAGCCCTGGACCTGCCTGTCCCCTCAGGGGGCTGGGGGCTCAGCCCTGGACTGCCTGTCCCCACAGGTGGCTGGGGGCTCAGCCCTGGACTGCCTGTCCCTTCAGGGGCCTGGTGGCTCAGCCCTGGACCGGCCTGTCTCCAGAGGGGCTTGGGGGCTCTGCCCTGGACCTGCCTGTCCCCACAGGGGGCTGGGGTTCAGCCCTGGACTGCCTGTCCCCACAGGGTGCTGGGAGCTCAGCCCTGGACTGCCTGTCCCCACAGGGGTTAGGGGCTCAGCCCTGGACGTGCCTGTCCCCACAGGGGCCTGGGGGCTCAGCCCTGGACCTGCCTGTCCCCACAGGGTGCTGGGGGCTCAGCCCTGGACCTGCCTGTCCCACAGTGGGCTGGGTGCTCAGCCCTGGACCTGCCTGTCCCCTCAGGGGGCTGGGGGCTCAGCCCTGGACTGCCTGTCTCCTCAGGGGCCTGGGGGCTCAGCCCTGGACTGCCTGTCCCCACAGAGGGCTGGGGGCTCAGCCCTGGACTGCCTGTCCCCACAGGGGCCTGCGGGCTCAGCCCTGGACTGCCTGTCCCCACATGGGGCTGGGGGCTCAGCCCTGGACTGCCTGTCCCCACAGGGGCTGGGGGCTCAGCCCTGGACCTGCCTGTCCCACAGGGGCTGGGGGCTCAGTCCTGGACCTGCCTGTCCCTACCGGGGGCTGGGGTCTCAGCCCTGGACTGCCTGTCCCCACATGGGCTGGGGGCTCAGCTCTGGACCTGCCTGTCCCCACAGGGGGCTGGGGGCTCATCCCTGGACTGCCTGTCCCCACAGGGGGCTGGGGGCTCAGCCCTGGACTGCCTGTCCCCTCAGGGGCCTGGGGGCTCAGCCCTGGACCTGCCTGTCCCCAGAGGATCTTGGGGCCTCAGCCCTCGACCTGCCTGTCCCCACAGGGGGCTGGGGTTCAGCCCTGGACTGCCTGTCCCCACAGGGTGCTGGGAGCTCAGCCCTGGACTGCCTGTCCCCACAGGGGTTGGGGGCTCAGCCCTGGACCTGCCTGTCCCCAGAGGGGGCTGGGGGCTCAGCCCTGGACCTGCCTATCCCCACAGGGGTTGGGGGCTCATCCCTGGACCTGCCTGTCCCCACAGGTGTCTGGGGGCTCAGCCCTGGACCTGCCTGTCCCCAGAGGGGGCTGGGGCCTCAGCCCTGGACCTGCCTGTCCCCACAGGGTGCTGGGGGCTCAGCCGTGGACCTGCCTGTCCCCACAGGGGCTGGGGGCTCAGCCCTGGACCTGCCTGTCCGCTCAGGGGGCTGGGGGCTCAGCCCTGGACTGCCTGTCCTCTCAGGGGCCTGGGGGCTCAGCCCTGGACTGCCTGTCCCCACAGGGGGCTGGGGGCTCAGCCCTGGACTGCCTGTCCCCACAGGGGCCTGGGGGCTCAGCCCTGGACCTGCCTGTCCCCACAGGGGCCTGGGGGCTCAGCCCTGGACTGCCTGTCCCCACAGGGGGCTGTAGGCTCAGCCCTGGACTGCCTGTCCCCACAGGGGGCTGAGGGCTCAGCCCTGGACTGCCTGTCCCCACAGGGGCTGGGGGATCAGCCCTGGACCTGCCTGTCCTCACAGGGTGCTGGCGCTCTGCTGGTCTCTTGATTAGAGACTCCTGGGAAATGAGACAACAGGGGCCAGTGGGCCTGTGTGGTAGGCTGTGATGATCTTCTCGCCCCTGTGAGTGGTGTCCAAGTCACAATGAGTTTTCTCTGGGCTCTGTCCCCAATCCATTCTGTGCAGGCCCCAGCCATCACATGTTATGACCTCTTCATCCTCTGAAGAACCACGTTTTGCCTCCTCTGACCTGCATTGTGGCCGCACTGTGTGGTCTGGCCTGGCAGGGAGACGTCAGGCAGAACTCAGACGCCAGTAACCGACGTGTCTCCCATGGCAGCTGGTGATGTCATCTGGTTGGTGAATGACGCTGTGAATATCCCATGGCCCTTGGCTGGAAGACCCCAGCCCTGTGTAATGTAAGAGGTTTAGATACCCAGTGGAAGGAAGAGGTGTCAGAATGATTAAAACAAAGCTGGATCACAGTTTATAATAGAAAATCACTAAATGCACCCAAGAATAAAAGAAGCAGGAGAAAGCTATGTTATGAGAACATCAGCAGAAACTGGATCGCCTATATTGACTTTCTCCTTCCCTCCTTCCCTCTCTCTCTCTCTCTTTTGCCTCCAGAGTTATTGCTGGGGCTCGGTGCCAGCACTATGAATCCACTGCTCCTGGTGGCCATTTTTTCCATTTTATTGCACAGGACAGAGAGGAACTAGAGAGGAGGGGAAGATAGAGAGGAAGAGAGACAGAGACACCTGAAGACATGCTTCACCACTCGGGAAGTGACCCCCCCTGCAGGTGGGGATCTGGGAGCTCAAACTGGGATCCTTGTGCTTTGTACTGTGTGCTTACCTGGGTGAGCCACCACTCAGCCCCTCGTTCCTTCCTTCCTTCTTTCCTTCCTTCTTTCCTTCCTTCCTTCCTTCCTTCCTTCCTTCCTTCCCTCCCTCTCTCTCTCTCTCTCTGTCTCTCTCTTTCCTCCCTAGAACTTCACTGCTCTAAGATGGCTATTTTTTGGATACAAAGAGAAGGAAAGAGACAGACAGAGGATGAGAAAAAAAATCCCACAGCCCTGAAGCCCCTGGTGTGGGGAGGGGCCAGGCTCAGACTGGATGGGGGCAGAGCCAGCAGGTGAACTATCTCGATGGTCCTATGTCAATTGTAGACACAGGACTTTGAGCAGGAAGAAGCATTGGGACTGAGAGGGACCTTGTACAGTGGGCAGAGGGGTCAGTCAGTCTGGGGAGAATGGCCTCACTGCACATGTCACCACAGAACTGGAGAAGAGCACGAGGCCAGCACAAGTTCATGATGGACCTTTAGGTCCCTACCTGGCCACACCATCACCTGGGGTCCTGCCAAGAGCCATTCTCTGCTTGATAGAAGATAAGCCTTTGAAACAATGAAAGCCCTCGAGATAAGTTTCTATTTCCCTGCAGGTAGGCCATTTACCAGAAAACAAGTGACACACCGCATTGTTATAGTTAATAGACATAGTTTCGGCTATGTATGTTGCAAGGGACATTCCACCCTGATAATTGCTCCCCCCCCCCTCCTTCTCCTCTTGCACTCCCCCTTCCCCAAAGCCTTATAATGCCTGTGAACACAATAAAAATTTGCAGCTTGATCAGAATCCTGTCTTGCTGTCATTCTTTGTGTCTCCTGTCCCTTTCATTCCAGGTCCCAGGATTCCTAGCCCCTGTTCTCGCCCCGATGGCCGGGGCAGGGTCCTAGTCAGGAAATCCTGGGTTCCCACAGACATGATGGGCCCAGACCTCTCATAGACCCCTCTCTCCATCTCACTGGTCACGTCCATGAGGAACGTGATCACAGCCCTCCTGTGGCCTCCCCAGGACCAGCCCTCACTGCAGAGCAGCCATGGTGGGGATGCCCCACTCTCTGGAGGGAGGCTGGTCAGCCTGCTCTGACCCTCGAGGAAGACGGGTCCTGACATGAGAGAAACCTGGAAGTTTCCAGCTGTGACCAAGGACTGTGAGCTCAGACTGACGGGGACTCAGAGGCCACACGGGCTCCTGTGCTGGATGTGAATAGACACGGGCCCTGGGGCAAGTCCATGGGGTTTACAGTTAATGGTGTTTATAGACTTTCCTCATGTTTGGGAGCTGCTCTCTGCCCTGACCCAACTTTCTAGTCCTGTTCTCAACTCTGACACCATCTCCACGGACAAGACTTTTAGGTATCAGGCTCAGGCAAACATTCATGGACCCATGGAACTTACCTAAAATTATCTCCTAGCTTCCTAACCCCTAGTTTCATCTGCTCTTTTCTTATCTTAGGGTTTCAGTTAATGAAACTATTTGTCCTGCTTTATATCTCACTGCCTTCAGTCACCAAGTTGCAGATGCCACCATGACATGACAGCATCCTGACATGCCCAGGTAAACCACCCCACTGCAGGGCTGCTGCAGAACGGGAGTAACAACAGAGCAGTGCTGCCCGCAGAGGGTCACATCTCAGTAGAGCCCCCTTCCAACAGAGTGACCACAGAACCCTAGACACACAACCCCAGAACCCTGGACACAGAGCCCCAGAACCCTGGACACAGAGCCCCAGAACCCTGGATACAGCCCCAGAATCCTGGATGAAGAACGCCCAGAACCCTGGACACAAGTGCCCACAGCACACTGGCAAGAGAGTCCGGAAGACTGGACATAGAATCCCCAGAACCCTGGACACAGAACCCCAGAACCCTGGATACAGAGCCCCCAGAACCCTGGATACAGAGCCCCAAGAACCCTGGACACAGAGCCCCCAGAACCCTGGACACAGAGCCCCCCAGAACCCTGGACAAAGAGCCCACCAGAACCCTGGACATAGAGCCCGCCAGAACCCTGGACGCAGAGCCCCCCAGAACCCTGGACATAGAGCTCACCAGAACCCTGGACACAGAGCCCCCAGAACCCTGGACACAGAGCCCGCAGAACCCAGGACACAGAGCCCCCAGAACCCTGGACACACAGCACCAGAACCCAGGACACAAATCACCCAGAACCCTGGACACAGAGCCCCCAGAACCCTGGACACAAATCACCCAGAACCCTGGACACAGAGCCCCCAGAACCCTGGACACAGAGCCCCCCAGAACCCTGGACATAGAGCCCGCCAGAACCCTGGACGCAGAGCCCCCCCGAACCCTGGACATAGAGCTCCTCAGAACCCTGGACACAGAGCCCCCAGAACCCTGGACACAGAGCACCCCCAGAACCCTGGACACAGAGCCCCCAGAACCCTGGACACAGAGCACCAGAACCCTGGACACAGAGCCCCCCAGAACCCTGGACACAGAGCCCCCAGAACCCTGGACACAAATCTCCCAGAACCCAGGACACAGAGCCCCCAGAACCCTGGACACAGAGCCCCAGAACCGTGGTCAAGAGCCACCCAGAACCCTGGACACAGAGCCCCAGAACCCTGGACACAGAACCCCAGAACCCTGGACACAGAACCCCAGAACTCTGGACACAGAGCCCCCCATACCCTGGATGAGAGCCACAGAACCCTGGACACAGAGCCTCAAAACCCTGGACACACAAACCCAGAACCTTGGACACATAGGCCCCAGAAAACTGGACACAGAGCCCCTACAGATCCCTGGACACAGATCCGCAAAACTCTAGACATAGAGCCCTCCAGAAATCTGGACAAAAGCCCCACAGAGCCCTGGACACAGAGCCCCAAGAACTCTCGACACAGAGCCCCAGAACCCAGAACCAGAGTCCCAGAACCCTGGACACAGAGCTCCAGAACCCTGGACTAGAGCCCAAGAACCCTAGACCAGAGATCAAGGACCCAGGACACAGAACCCCAGAACTCTGGACATAGATCCCCCCAGAACACTGGACCAGAGCCCCAGAACCCTGGGCACAAAGCCCCAAAACCCTGGACAGAGAGCACCAGAACAGTGGACCAGAACCCCCAGAACCCTAGACCAGAGCCCAAAAACCCTGGACACAGAACCCCAGAACCATGGACACAAATCCCCCAGAACCCTGTATACAGAGTCCCAGAACCCAGGACACAGTGCCCCAGAACCCTGGACACAAATCCCCCAGAACACAGGACACAGGACCCCAGAACCCTGGACACAAATCCCCCAGAACCCAGGACACAGAGCCCCAGAACCCTGGACACAAATCCCCCAGAACCCAGGACACAGAGCCCCAGAACCCTGGACACAAATCCCCCAGAACCCTGGACACAAATCCCCCAGAACCCAGGACACAGAGCCCCAGAACCCTGGACACAAAACCCCCAGAACCCAGGACACAGAGCCCCAGAACCCTGGACACAAATCCCCCAGAAGCCAGGACACAAATCCCCCAGAACCCAGGACACAGAGCCCCAGAACCCTGGACACAAATCCCCCAGAACCCTGGACACAGAGCCCCAGAACCCTGGACACAAATCCCCCAGAACCCAGGACACAGAGCCCCAGAACCCTGGACACAAATCCCCCAGAACCCAGGACACAGAGCCCCAGAACCCTGGACACAAATCCCCCAGAACCCAGGACACAGAGCCCCAGAACCCTGGACACAAATCCCCCAGAATCCAGGACACAGAGCCCCAGAACCCTGGACACAGAGCCCCCCAGAACCCTGGACCAGAGTCCCAGAACTCTGGACACAGAGCCCCAGAACCCTGGACACAGAACCCCAGAACTCTGGAAACAGAACCCCAGAACCCTGGACACAGAGTCCCAGAGCTCTGCACACAGAGCCCCCCAGAACCCTGCACACAGAGCACCCCAGAACCCTGGACACAGAGCCCCAGAACTCTGGACACAGAGCCCCGGACACAGAGCCCCAGAACCCTGCTTCACCGCTCATGATGCTTCGCCCCTGCAGGCGGGGAGCTGGGGGCTGTCACCTGGGTCCTCATGCTTGGTGCTGCGTGTGCTTCACTGGCTGCCCCACCGCCCGGCCCCAGTCAGGGATCTTAGAGGGTCCAGGGCATCTCCCTGGGCCCATGCAGGTGAGTGTCCACACCCAGAGATCCTGGACTGGGCATGGGCCACACACCTGCTCAGAGATGACCCCAGAGCCGTGGTGAGGCGCGAGAGGGCAGGCCTCCAGATGACTCAAGGAAAGCGGAGGGAGCCCTGACTTTGCTGTGACTTGTAGACAGTACCGAGCACATGGTCTCCAGGAAAGGCACTGAGCTCACTCCATCAACATAAAAGCCTCTGCTCTGTGAAGGGCAGAGCCAAGAGACTGCAAACAAGGGTTCTGTCTTGAAAGTGAGGTTTTGAAAGACACAGACCCAACAGACTTCTTATCGAAAATGCCGATAGACACAGAATCCTTACAAAAAGCAAGCAACAATCTGGTTGGAAGTACCTGGAAAATGGGCAAATATATAAAAATCTAGATAGGGGAGTCGGGGCGGTAGCGCAGCGGGTTAAGCACAGGTGGCACAAAGCACAAGGACCGGCGTAAGGATCCCGGTTCGAGCCCCCGGCTCCCCATCTGGAGGGGAGTCGCTTCCCAGGTGGTGAAGCAGGTCTGCAGGTGTCTGTCTTTCTCTCCCCCTCTGTCTTTCTCTCCTCTCTCCATTTCTCTCTGTCCTATCCAACAACGACAGCAATGACAACAATAATAACCACAACAACGATAAACAACAAGGGCAACAAAAGGGGGAAAAATCACTTCCAGGAGCCGTGGATTTGTGGTGCAGGCACTGAGCTCCAGCAATAACCCCGGGGGCAAAAAAAATAATCTAGATAGTTCTAGAAATAACAGTCAACCCATATCTGTGGCCTTGGGAGAACCACTGCAGTTTCCAATGGAGG
>NW_026647366.1:0-90000 GCF_950295315.1 Erinaceus europaeus | reverse complement strand
AGTCTGATGATTACACCTGAGACTTCCAGGAGCCTTGTCCAGGGAGCTCTAGGGGACAGCTCCGCAGGTAGGGTGCATGCCTTGCTAGAGATGAGCCGCAGCGCCACAGAGGACAGCCATAGCACTCAGGGCAAGCTCCAGCTTGAGTCCTCACACCTCACTGTTGTGAAGAAGTCATTGCTGCCATAGTCTCTTTCTCTCTGTCCCTCTATCTCTGTCTTTCTATCTGGAAAGAAAAAGGAAAAGGAAGAAAGAAAGGGAGAAAAAGGGAAAGAGAGAAAGAGAGAGAGAGTTAGAAGGGAGGGAAGTTAGCCAAGTCCCAGTGGGGAAGAAAAGGTTATCTTGCCAGCGTCTTAATTAAGATTAGAGCAGCTTTTCGACTTTCTTCTTTCAGTTTTATTTATTTGCCATGCACATCAACACCATTCCCACCACCCAAGGCCCAAGGCCCTACCCCACCCCTACAGTGGAACTGAAAATCTACCCCTCACACCGCAGAGTTTTTTTTTTTACTTTGGCACAATTTCCAAACTCAGTCAAATTCTGCTTTGCGTTTCTTCAACTTCCTTGGCCAACGTAGTTTCCGCTAAGCCTGGAGTCCCTTTGCTCAGCCGTGGTGCGTGTGTGTGTGTGTGTGTGTGTGTGTGTGCGTGCGTGCGTGCGTGCGGACTCTGGAGCTGCCAGCGCTCACCCAGGGCCCGAGAAACACTTCTCTTCGGTCTTTTGTGTCTGTCACCTGCAGATAACGGCGGTCCTGTTGGTTTTTCTTCCTGGTTTCTATTTCTCTTGGTGAAACATCAGACGTAACGTCGGCGTCCTTGTACCCCTGATCATCACGGGGAAGCAAGGGCAGGAGGAATGGAGAGGCCTGTCTCTGACCAGCAGGCTTCCGACTTCCACGGCCCACAGGGCTCTGTGGGGCTTCTGGCCTGAGTGACTTCCAGGACGGCCACTCGAGTGAGTTTCCCCTTGTTCCAGGTGAAGCCTGAGAGGCAGAGAGGGGAGGGACGCCACAGCTGGGGACCCTCCCCTCTTCCTCTTGTCCCTGTGCTGTTCCCAGGCTCCCATGCTGCACCCTGCCAAGGAGCTGCCAAGGAAATGAGCACAAATGCAAAGCCACAGGTACAGGGCCAGGAAGGAGGACTGCGAGGCTAGGTTGGCGCGACACTCAAAGCCAGCCAGCCGGCACTGCTCACGTCAGGGTGTGACAAGGGGACACCCATGGGGGCGGCACAGGGCCTGCTTGAATGGCAGAGCTGCTGTGGTGAGGCTCTCTCTCTTTGGATCTCTCTCTCTGGTTCTTTCTCTCTCCCTCTCCCTCTCCCTCTCTGGCTCTCTCTCTCTGGTTCTCTCTCTTTTTCCCTCTCTGGTGTTTTCTCTCTCTCTCTCTCTCTCTGGTTCTCTTTTTCTCTCTCTCCCTCTCTGGCTCTCTCTGGTTCTCTCTCTTTTTTCCTATCTGGCGCGCTCTCTCTCTCTCTCTCTCTCGCGCGCGCTCTCTCTCTGGTTCTCTTTCTTTCTCTCTCTCCCTCTTTCTCTTTCCCCCTTAGGTTAGGATGCTGAGCCTGACAACTACCCCAGCATCTTATTATCCTCCACATTGTGTTGGATGTTCTAGACAGAGAGACAGTAGGTAGCAAAATTGGAAAGTGAGAAATGAAAACATCTTTTGTCTTCAAGTTTTAAAACTGTGCTTGAAGTGAAAGAGCCCGCAGAACACTAGAGTGACAGGTGAGGCGCTCTCTGCATCCAGGTTGGGCAAACGGGTTCCAGGCACATCTCTGCACACTCACACCCACGCGGCAGGGGCTTGGACACAGGGTCCCGTGACACACAGCTGAGGAGCAAGGTGGCTAGAATGGAGCTGGAAGCACTTATGGGACAGCTGAAGTGCACACTAGACGTCACTGAAGGAAATTAAACTAAACAGAAGATTTTATTAGGATTTCTCCATGGATTGTAATAGGCGATTTTTGAAGGTGTCGATATCTGCACGCAGTAAACTATGCCTTAAATGTAGTTCTGATCAATACCCCAGTGCGGAAATTGACAAGCTGACCCGCCAGTTCTAAATGTCTAGTCAATGAGGTGACATGAAAGACCGTCTGCGATGCTTGTCAGGACAGACCGAATTAATAACATTATGGCAGGTAGGGGCCCTATGGTGTTGACCCACGAGAAGGGTGACAGATGGCGCCCGGACGGCCAGGCCCTCGGTGCATCCGCAGCAGAACCTCCGGTGAGTGTGGGCGGGAAGGTGCTTTGCGATAATCGGTGCTTAAGCAACTGGATATTAACACGGAAAGCAATTAACCCTGACCCCTTCCTGACACCGGCAGAAATAATCAGGGATGGATGACGGGTCTAATCATCAGAGAGCGCTTTTCATAATTTAATTAGATTTGGAGAGCGAGAGCTAAACACAAAAACCACAGGTGGAGAGAAGCTTCCCTTGCGGGAATGACGGCGCTCGGCTGATTCTGTTTCTTCTAAAACTCTTTTAAAACCTGCCGGTCTTATCCTTGCGTTGCTCTCTTTTTGTTGTTGCTTGAGCTTCATTGCTTTGGGCTGATTTTTTTTTTCTGGAGAGACAGACAGAGAGGTAGAGAGGCACACAGAGATAGCAGAGAGAGATCACCAGAGAGGTGTGTGTGGGGTGTCAGCCATGGCCCTGAAGCTTCTCCAGTGTGTGTGTGGGGCAGCTCCACACCCAGCAAGACCACATGGTCTCCAAGTGACTCGGTTTGTGTCTCACACTTAAGTGACACCCCCACTCCTTTGTTTTTTTCTTGACAGAGAATCTCTGTGTTCCATATGGAACAGTGTCACTGTTTGAGGAAACCATTTCTCCCCTTTTCTTTCTTTTCTGCTAGCGACAGAGAGAAATAAGGAAGGAGAGAGTGAGGAAGTCAGGGAGACACCTGCAGCCCTACTCCACCACTTGTGAAACTCCCGTCCCTTTCAGGGGGGGACTGGGAGTTGAACCCGGGCCCTAGCACATGGTAACGTGCTCTCTACCAGGCGTGCCCCGTCCACCCTGCCAACATCTCATTCTTTCTCTTGCTGACCCAGTTTTGAGTCCTGTCAGTAAGTACCATTTCTGATCCTCTTCCAAATACTTGTCAATGTGACAGACGCCGGCATTTTCTAGCCTGTGAGTTGATGACTTGCTGTCCGGCATTTGCTGAGCATTTTTGTTTTCTAGGTTTACTTGGGGTTCGAGCAAACTTGGTTGTGGGGGGCTGGTAACAGGTGGATGGCAGGAGGGCAAAGAGGCAGAAGCAGAGCCCTCTCCTTCTTCTTCTTCTTCTTCTAGCGTTTGCCCTTCTTCCGTAGCCAGTCAACAGCGTCAGGTTGAGCCTGATGTCAAGTTTCGAGACCTCCTTTGAATCTGGAGAGGTGGCAGTCATTGACTATGTGGGTCCTAGTCTGTCTGCAGCCGCAGGGGCAGTTCGGGTCGTCTCTGGCTCCCCAGCGATGGAACATAGCGGCGCACCGGCCATGGCCTGTTCCATAGCGATTGAGGAGGGCCCAATCATAATGTGCTAGGTCAAAGCCGGGTGGACGCTCGCAGGGGTCTGTGATGAGGTGTTTGTTCTTTACCTCAGCTGACTGCCAACTCTGTTTCCAAGAGTCTGGAACAGAGAAGTTCAGTGTAGGCATAGGGGACCAGATTGGGTGACGAGACGTCAAGCGTTGGACAGGGTGGGCGAAGATATCCGCGTATATCGGCAGGTCCGGTCGAGCGTAGACGTGGGAAATGAACTTAGATGATGCCGCATCCCGACGAATATCTGGCGGGGCGATGTTGCTAAGAACTGGCAGCCATGGGACCGGGGTGGAGCCCTTTCCTTAGGTGGGACATCCAGGATTCCCACAGAGTGACAGGAAACGCGGCTGATGGTGGAGGAGTCCTGTGGGTGATGGTACAGACAGGAGTCCCAGCACCACCATCAGCCAGAGCTGAGCAGGGCTCTGGGGGACAAAAGGAAAAAAGAAAAGAAGGAGAAGGGGAAGGGGAAGGAGAAGGGGAAGGAGAAAGGGAAGAAAGCTTTGGCTCGGGGCACTGGAACAAGTAGTGAAATGCACATGCTTCCAGGCCAAGGACCCAGGTTCAAGGCCCCATTCCCCCGTGCAGGGAGCAGCATCACAGGAAATGAGGCAGAGCTTCAGCCTCTCACTGTACTTCTGGTCTCTGTCTGCTTCTCTCTCTCATTCAAACACAACTTCTAGAAAGAGAGAAATAGGCAAGGGAGGCAGCATGATGGCTCTGCAAAGGCCTCTCCTGCCTGGGGCTCTGAGGTCCCAAACTCAGTCCCCACGGAGCTCCACCATCAGCCAGGACTGAGCACGGCTCTGTAGCTTCATTGTTCTCTCTCCTCCCTCCTTTCCTCCATCTCCTTCCTTCCTTTCTTTCTCTCAGTATCTCTTCTTAAAATAAATACAGTATTATTAAAAAATTGAAAGGTAAGAAGGCAGTGGTAGGCACGAAAGTGGCTCATGTTACAGAGCGAAATCAAACCACCATCCACTGCAAGGAAGCAAAAGATGTTTATTCACAAATTGCAATCCGGGCCGAGTGGTGACTGACAGCAGTCTACCAGCTGGACCCTGAACAGGGCTCAAACCACACAATTTATAGGAATTCAGACTACACTCAGGGAGGGGGAACACATCACCTTATCAGCCTATATCCAATAACAGGCTATAGAGAACACAAAAACCCAATCATTTCAAACTTAGCAAAAGCACGATCCATTCAAAGCAAAGCGCGGGCTGGTTTCAAACATTGCAAAGTCACACAACCAATAGAATCTGGCCAGGTAGGGTCACCACATCCCCCCACCATCAGCGGCCCCTTCCTAGAAAATAATTTGCTAGTGCAAAGGCCCTGATAAGCTCCGCCTGTTTGCAGGGTCTCGGTAAACAACCGGTGGCTTACTGATTCTTGGTAAACAACCGGTGGCTTACTGATTAGGTCCTGTTCCTAAATGGACAAAGGGAAAGGAATTTTCCATCTCACACCACCAACAACTTATACTAAAAGCACTTAACAAATAACTGCATGAAAGAGAACTTTTAAAACTACTTGTAACATTCCTTAAAACTACTGCTTCTAACAGCTCAGAGTGACGTGGCCCCAGGTCTTTTGTCCCCACGCTGCCCAGGGTCTCTGTTGCTTCTGCGACACCTTCATGAGAGTCCGTCCAGCAGTGACTTCAGGACTTGGGAGGAAGCTTCTGGAATGCCTTCTGCAGAGCCCACAGTGGACACCCAGCCCGGTGCCGAAGCTGCCTCTGTCCTTTCAAGTCCGGCTGCTTTCTTCCCTGGGTCACACGGCAGCCTCTGCTCCCATTTTTGTAGCTACAGTTGCTGAACAGAGTGGGTGCCAGGTCTGGGGGTGGCTGGGGGTCTTTCTGTGTCCCCTCGCCCTGGGGCTGACATGGAGTGGAGGCCTCGGGGAAGGTGGTCTCTGGCCGCCACCTGTCGGCTCTCCATCCTCCCGCCGGGTGTGGAGGGGCTGCAGGTTCCTAGGCCCCAGCTCAGCACAGAGCTGTCACCCCCAGAGCTAACTCTGTGGCGTCACTGTCCCCAGCCCTGGGGCAGGTGCGGGGAACCGCGGTTTTGCAGCTTGTCCAGAGAAGTTCACAGTCTGAGCGAGGCTGTCGCCCCCAGACCCGCAGGGAGCAGGCGGCCAGGTGCTTCCTTGCAAGCGTCTTGGCTCCAAGGCAAATCTCGAAAAACATGCCATCCAGACAGCTGCTTCCTGGGTGAGGAGAAATGTTCGAACAGTTCTGACTATAAGATTAAAGTCTTTTACTTGTTGCCTGACAGTGCGGCTTAAATTTATTGATGTCTATAAAATAGCTTTATTCGAAACTATTTTAAAGCTAAACTTAGGCGGTCTTCATCTACCTTCCCTAAGTCGTCTAAAATATCCGTTTTCATTAGCTTGATGCACTCTTCCGTGGACACACAAAAGGCTCCTTTGATCCTCAAACAATGGCTGGGTCGGATCAATGAATTAGCAATTCTCCTGGGCATGAATCATTTATACCTTATGTAAGTACTGTCAGTCCCAGTACAGATGCTGGGGGCAGACTCAGATGTAACTGATCTTTAAGGTGTGCTGTTCTGAAGGCATTTTCAAAATATCATGGGTTTTTATTATTATTCTCCAATTGCGTTTAATTACTTTTGGAAAGTGGACTCCGTGCTTGAGTGGTTTAAAGTTGTTGACATTTGCGCGAACTTTTGCAGAAGCCGTGACTTCTGAGGTCTGGAGGGCAGCAGCTATCACCAAGTGGCCGTCCATCTCTGTCTCAGCCACCGTGCAGGTGTGTGCCGTGGGCACGGTGAGCCTCTGTGGAGTCTCTGTCTCTCCGTTCATGTGGATGTCCGTCCTCGGCACCAGGCACCGTGAAAGCCCTGGGTGAAGGCGTCCCTTCACCACTCAGGGACAGAGTGTCCACACCCAGGGGCGAGGAGTGGAGGCTGTCTCCACGTCATTCTCTACACTCAGAAACAGACGTCAAGTTGGTCCTAGGAGATGCCTCAGGAACTGTCAGTTACCAGCAGAGTCATTGCAAAGACAAAGGCTTCACTCAGAGCAGATCCTGTCCTTGGTCCAGCTCTGCTGGGTTCTGGGTCCTGGGTCCTGCGTCCTGGGTCCTGGGTCCTGGCTCCTGGCTCCTGGGTCCTGGGTCCTGGGTCCAGGTTCCTGGCTCCTGGGTCCTGGCTCCTGGGTCCCTGGGTCCTGGGTCCCTGGGTCCTGGGTCCTGGGTCCTGGGTCCTGGGTCCCTGGGTCCTGGGTCCTGGGTCCTGGCTCCTGGGTCCTGGCTCCTGGGTCCCTGGGTCCTGGGTCCTGGGTCCTGGGTTCTGTATCCTGGGTCCTGGGTCCTGGGTTCTGGGTTCTTGGTCCTGGGTTCTGTATCCTGGGTCCTGGGTCCTGGGTCCTGGGTCCTGGGTCCCTGAGTCCCTGGGTCCTGGGTCCTGGGTCCTGGGTCCTGGGTCCCTGGGTCCTGGGTCCTGGGTCCTGGGTCCTGGGTCCTGGGTCCCTGAGTCCCTGGGTCCTGGGTCCTGGGCCCTGGGTCCTGGGTCCCTGGGTCCCTGGGTCCTGGGTCCTGGGTCCTGGGTCCTGGGTCCTGGGTCCCTGAGTCCCTGGGTCCTGGGTCCTGGGTCCTGGCTCCTGGGTCCCTGGGTCCTGGGTCCTGGGTCCTGGGTTCTGTATCCTGGGTCCCTGGGTCCTGGGTTCTGGGTTCTTGGTCCTGGTTCTGTATCCTGGGTCCTGGGTCCTGGGTCCTGGGTCCCTGAGTCCCTGGGTCCTGGGTCCTGGGTCCCTGGGTCCTGGGTCCTGGGTCCTGGGTCCTGGGTCCTGGGTCCCTGAGTCCCTGGGTCCTGGGTCCTGGGCCCTGGGTCCTGGGTCCCTGGGTCCCTGGGTCCTGGCTCCTGGGTCCTGGGTCCTGGGTCCCTGAGTCCCTGGGTCCTGGGTCCTGGGTCCTGGGTCCCTGGGTCCTGGGTCCTGGGTCCCTGGGTCCTCGGTCCTGGGCCCCTGGGTCCTGGGTCCCTGGGTCCTGGGTCCTGGGTCCTGGGTCCCTGAGTCCCTGGGTCCTGGGTCCTGGGTCCCTGGGTCCTGGGTCCTGGGTCCCTGGGTCCTCGGTCCTGGGCCCTGGTCCCCTGGGTCCTGGGTCCTGGGTCCTGGGTCCCTGGGTCCTGGGTCCTGGGTCCTGGGTCCCTGAGTCCCTGGGTCCTGGCTCCTGGCTCCTGGGTCCTGGGTCCTGGGTCCTGGGTCCTGGGTCCTGGGTCCTGGGTCCTGGCTCCTGGGTCCTGGGTCCCTGGGTTCTGGGTCCACCTACTTTCTTCATTTTTCTCTCCGTGTTTATCACGTTTTTTGTTTCAGTTTTGGTTGTTGCTGAGGCTCTCTGGGCTGTGCCCAGGGCACACCAGAGGCCTCCCCGTTTGAGCTATCCTGCCCATTTCGATGATATTTTCAAGAGGCATTTTCTTGATTATGCATGAAAGAAAGCTTCAGGAGAGAGAGACAGAGACAGAGAGTGAATGGTGGGGACCAGGGGTGGGGCACTAGTTAGTGCGCACTGTCCTGCCCAAGGCGCACGAGGATCCTGGTTCAAGCCCCATCCCCACCTGAGGGGGAGCTTCACAGTGCTGGAGCAGCGCTGCAGGTGTTGCTCCGTCTCTCTCGCTCTCCATCCCCCTCCTCTCTCAATCTCTCTCTCTGTCCTATATAATAAAATGCAAACATGGCCACCAGGAGCAGTGGATTCACAGAGCCCCTACTGAGGCAGCTCTGACCTAATCCTCTTCCTCCTCCTCCTTCCTAGTCTCTACCTCCTCCTCCTTCTCCTCCTCCTTCTCCTCCTCCTTCTCCTCCTCCTTCTCCTTCTTCTCCTCCTCCTTCTCCTTCTTCTCCCTCCTTCTTCTCCTCCTTCTTCTCCTCCTCCTCCTCCTCCTTCTCCTTCTCCTCCTCCTTCTCCTTCTTCTCCTCCTTCTCCTTCTCCTCCTCCTCCTTCTCCTCCTCCTCCTCCTTCTCCTCCTCCTTCTCCTCCTCCTCCTCCTTCTCCTCCTCCCTCCTTCTCCTCCTCCTCCTCCTTCTCCTCCTTCTCCTCCTCCTCCTCCTTCTCCTCCTCCTCCTTCTCCTTCTCCTCCTCCTTCTCCTCCTCCTCCTCCTCCTTCTCCTCCTCCTCTCCTTCTCCTTCTCCTCCTCCTTCTCCTCCTCCTCCTCCTCCTCCTCCTTCTCCTCCTCCTTCTCCTCCTCCTCCTCCTTCTCCTCCTCCTCCTTCTCCTTCCCCTCCTCCTTCTCCTCCTTCTCCTTTTCCTCCTCCTTCCTCCTCCTCCTCCTCTCCCTCTTTCTCCTCCTCCTCCTCCTTCTTCTACTCCTTCTTCTCCTCCTTCTCCTTTTCCTTCTCCTCCTCTTCATTCTTCTTCGCCTCCAGGGTTATCTCTGCGGACCGGTGCCAGCACTGTGAATCCATTGCTCCTGGTGGCCATTTTTTTCTCATTTTGTTAGCTAGGACAGAGAGAAATTGAGAGAGGAGGGGGAAATCGATAGAGAGATGCCTGCAGACCTGCTAGCCGCTGTGAGGCTTCCCTCCTGCAGGTGGGGGCTGGGGGCTGAGCCTGGGTCGTGTGTTTCAGCGCTATGTGCTCGGGACCCCAGCGCCACCACGCAGCCCCCTGGCCCAATCTTCTCACAAATGTCTTGTGTCTCAGGAAGCTGCGCCCCTGCCCCTGCACTGGTGGCTCCAGACTTGAGTGAAGCAGGCTGACACCACAGCCTGCATTTCTGGTGGAGAGCAGCTATGCACATATATGCAAATTGCATGTTATAACCATCCTTAAACGCAGAAAGCTGTCCATAAAGTAAGTTGCCCTAGTGGTTAGGGGAGGGCTTACGTGGCCGAACAGAGGCTAGCCCGCTTGAGTTGCTGCTTCCGTCCCTGGGGCTGCGTGTTAGAGGTTTTTTTTTTTTTTTTTTTTTGTATTAACATTTTTTTATTTGATAGACACAGCCAGAAACCAAGAGGGAGGAGGAGAGAGGGAGAGAGACAGAGAGACACCTGCAGCCCTGCTTCAGGGCTCATGAAGCTTCCCCCTTGCAGGTGGGGGCTGGGGGCTTGAACTCAGGTCCTTGTGCACTGCAGTGTGTGCGCTCAGCCCGGCCCCGGGCCGTGTGTCGACGCGCTCAGGAACAGGAAGCCCTCAGCCGTCTCCGGAGTCCCACAGGTGATTGCTGTGGACGGTGGCCCGTGGGCTCGGAGCTAACAGACGGTGTGAGCCTGGAGTCCCTTCACCTCCTCGGCAAGGTAGGAAGAGCCCCAGTGGTCGCTGTTATTTCATGAGCTCTCGTCACTTAACTCGGAGAACAAGCCCACCCAGGGTCACAGGATGAAAAGCAGCAAGGCCCCTGAGACACTTTCTCTGAAGCCCGTGACCACCGCTGTCACTTGCACCAGGGCCCCAGTCCTGGCATCTCGCCGCACACGCTGCTGCTCTCGCTGAGGAGATGCGGGACTAGCGAGCGGCACGTGCAGGGGCATCCTCCTGTGAGACGCCATGTCCAGGGAAGGGACGGGCTGCATCCTCAGCCCCAAAGACAGAACCACTTAATTAACACAACAGACTCGGATTCTCATTTATCAGCAATATCCTAACTCACATGAACATGAGAACCATCTGAGGGGCTTTGATGGAAATGCTGAGAGTGTTAGGGAAGATCCTTGCTCTTTACTCCGGACCTTGGGCCGTCCTGAGCAGAAGTTCCCTCTCCCCCTCCCCTTCCCCTCTCCCTCTCCCTTCTCTCTCTCTCTCTCTCTCTCTCTCTCTCCCCCTCCCTTTCTCTCCCTCTCTCTCCCCCTCCTTTTTCCTCCCTCTCCCTCTCTCTCCCTTTTTCTCTCTCTCCCTTTCTATCTCTCTCCTCCTCTCTCTCCCTTTCTCTTTCCCTTTCTCTCTCTTTCCTCCTTTCTCTCTTTTCCTTTCTTTTCCCATCTATCTCCCTTTCTATCTCTCTCTCCTCCTCTCTCTCCCTTTCTCTCTCCCTTTATCTCTCTTTCTTCCTTTCTCTTTTCCTTTCTTTTCCCATCTATCTCCCTTTCTATCTCTCTCCTTCTCCTCTCTCTCTTCCTCTCTTTCTCCCTTTCTATCTATCTCTCCTCCCTCTCCCTTTCTCTCTCTCTCCCCTTTCTCTCTTTTCCTTTCTCTTTCTCCATCTATCTCCCTTTCTATCTCTCTCTCCCCCTTTCTCTCTTATCCTTTCCCTCTCTCTCCCTCTCCCTCTCTCTCTCTGCTGCACACCGGGCCACCTGGGGACAGCTGGGGACAGGCCTGAGGGGCACCTGGGACGCCTGGTGTCACCAAGGCCTGGAGACAGGGAGGCCCGCATGTGGCCTGCGTGTGGCCTGCGTGTGGCCTGCGTGTGGCCCGCGTGTGGCCCGCGAGTGGCCCGCATGTGGCCGCGTGTGGCCCTGGTGACACCGCCTGCACTGCAGGAGCCCCCCTGGTGTCACCCCGAGGGCTCAGTGACTTATGTAGTGAGGGGTGGGGCCAGCCATGCAAATGAGGCTCTGAGTGAGCGCTCTGATTGGTGGAGAGTCATGGGGCGGAGCAGTCCCGGCAGGTGTGGGCCTGTGGGCGTGGCCTCACCTGGCTGTGGTCACACCTGGGCCTGATGGACTCGGGGTCCCCTGGTCTCCTGGCTCCCCCATTCGCAGACCCACTCCCAGCTCTGCTCACGGCTCTGCCCGTCCTCCTCCTCCTCCTCTTCCCCTCCTTCTCCTTCTTCCTCTTCCTCTCTCACTTTCTCTTCCTCCTCTTCCTCTTCTACCTCCTCCTCCTCCTTCCTTTTCCCCCTTCTCCTCCTCCTTCCACTCCTTCTTCCTTTCCTCCTTCTCCTTCCCCTTCCTCCTTGTTCCTCTTCCTCCTCCTCCTTCCCTTTCTCCTTTTTATATATTTTATTTTAAAGAGAGAGAGAGAGCTAGCACCCCGAGGCCTGCCGAACTCTGGCTGATGGTGGTGGTGGGCACTGAACCTGCAGCCTCAGAGCCTCGGGCAGGGCAGGAGGGTCTTTGCAGAGCCCCTGTGCTGCCCCCAGCCCTGAGGACAGGCCGCAGGTGAGCTGCGTCCGGCCCGGCCCTGCGGCGAGCGCCATCCAGGTGGTGGAGGACCTGCCCTCCCCCCGAGACACGTGGGGCAGACTCGCTCCCTGCGACCCCCAGAGTCCTGGTGTCACCCGGGCCAGCCGACACGGAGCTTCTCACGCGCACGTGCGGCCTCTCAGGAAGCGGGGTGACAGGCCGTTATGCTGACAGACACTGCGCGATGGTTTCCCTTCAGGCTTTGATTAGCTGTCAAATCTCCCCCCCGAGGCAATATGTTATCTGCCTCCTTATCATATCTGGACAGTGTAATAGGCTTACGAGCACACCGTATCCGGAGGAGCCTGGTTTATTAAAAAATTACCCGTCCTTGCAAATAGTGATATCAACTGAAGGAGGATTGTAAGTTCTCTATTGATTGATGAGGCCTTCCCGTTTTCACGGAGGATTAGAGCGGCAGAGCAATAGCGGTGGCGGGTCCTGCGGGCTGCTGCACCGGCCTCTTCACAGACAGCGGAGCCCCTGCAGCTGAGGACACACAGCCGAAGGCTTCCCTGCCAGAACGAGCGGGTTCCGCTCAACTTTATTTCCCCAGTTTCCAGATCATAGGGTCTTTGTTGTTGCACTTCACACTGTATTAAAGATAAAAGCATGGGCAGAGCAGACAGGCTGGAGTGGACAGGCCAGCATTTACAGACTGGAGTGGACAGGCCAGGGTGGACAGGCTGGAGTGGACAGGCCAGGGTGGACAGGCTGGAGTGGACAGGCCAGCATTTACAGACTGGAGTGGACAGGCCAGGGTGGACAGGCTGGAGTGGACAGGCCAGGGTGGACAGGCCAGGGTGGACAGGCTGGAGTGGACAGGCCAGGGTGGACAGGCCAGGGTGGACAGGCTGGAGTGGACAGGCCAGGGTGGACAGGCTGGAGTGGACAGGCCAGGGTGGACAGGCTGGAGTGGACAGGCCAGCATTTACAGACTGGAGTGGACAGGCCAGGGTGGACAGGCTGGAGTGGACAGGCCAGCATTTACAGACTGGAGTGGACAGGCCAGGGTGGACAGGCTGGAGTGGACAGGCCAGGGTGGACAGGCTGGAGTGGACAGACTGGAGTGGACAGGCCAGGGTGGACAGGCTGGAGTGGACAGGCCAGGGTGGACAGGCCAGGGTGGACAGGCTGGAGTGGACAGGCCAGGGTGGACAGGCTGGAGTGGACAGGCCAGCATTTACAGACTGGAGTGGACAGGCCAGGGTGGACAGGCTGGAGTGGACAGGCCAGGGTGGACAGGCCAGGGTGGACAGGCTGGAGTGGACAGGCCAGCATTTACAGACTGGAGTGGACAGGCCAGGGTGGACAGGCTGGAGTGGACAGGCCAGGGTGGACAGGCCAGGGTGGACAGGCTGGAGTGGACAGGCCAGGGTGGACAGGCCAGGGTGGACAGGCTGGAGTGGACAGGCCAGGGTGGACAGGCCAGGGTGGACAGGCTGGAGTGGACAGGACAGGGTGGACAGGCCAGGGTGGACAGGCTGGAGTGGACAGGCCAGGGTGGACAGGCCGGAGTGGACAGGCCAGGGTGGACAGGCCAGGGTGGACAGGCTGGAGTGGACAGGCCAGGGTGGACAGGCTGGAGTGGACAGGCCAGGGTGGACAGGCTGGAGTGGACAGGCCAGCATTTACAGACTGGAGTGGACAGGCCAGGGTGGACAGGCTGGAGTGGACAGGCCAGCATTTACAGACTGGAGTGGACAGGCCAGGGTGGACAGGCTGGAGTGGACAGGCCAGGGTGGACAGGCTGGAGTGGACAGGCCAGGGTGGACAGACTGGAGTGGACAGGCCAGGGTGGACAGGCTGGAGTGGACAGGCCAGGGTGGACAGGCCAGGGTGGACAGGCTGGAGTGGACAGGCCAGCATTTACAGACTGGAGTGGACAGGCCAGGGTGGACAGGCTGGAGTGGACAGGCCAGGGTGGACAGGCTGGAGTGGACAGGCCAGGGTGGACAGGCTGGAGTGGACAGGCCAGCATTTACAGACTGGAGTGGACAGGCCAGGGTGGACAGACTGGAGTGGACAGGCCAGGGTGGACAGGCTGGAGTGGACAGGCCAGGGTGGACAGGCCAGGGTGGACAGGCTGGAGTGGACAGGCCAGCATTTACAGACTGGAGTGGACAGGCCAGGGTGGACAGGCCAGGGTGGACAGGCTGGAGTGGACAGGCCAGCATTTACAGACTGGAGTGGACAGGCCAGGGTGGACAGGCCAGGGTGGACAGGCCGGAGTGGACAGGCCAGGGTGGACAGGCCGGAGTGGACAGGCCAGGGTGGACAGGCCAGGGTGGACAGGCTGGAGTGGACAGGCCAGCATTTACAGACTGGAGTGGACAGGCCAGCATTTACAGACTGGAGTGGACAGGCCAGGGTGGACAGGCTGGAGTGGACAGGCCAGGGTGGACAGGCCGGAGTGGACAGGCCAGGGTGGACAGGCTGGAGTGGACAGGCCAGGGTGGACAGGCTGGAGTGGACAGGCCAGCATTTACAGACTGGAGTGGACAGGCCAGGGTGGACAGGCTGGAGTGGACAGGCCAGGGTGGACAGGCCAGGGTGGACAGGCTGGAGTGGACAGGCCAGGGTGGACAGGCCAGGGTGGACAGGCCAGGGTGGACAGGCTGGAGTGGACAGGCCAGGGTGGACAGGCCAGGGTGGACAGGCTGGAGTGGACAGGCCAGGGTGGACAGGCTGGAGTGGACAGGCCAGGGTGGACAGGCCGGAGTGGACAGGCCAGGGTGGACAGGCCAGGGTGGACAGGCTGGAGTGGACAGGCCAGGGTGGACAGGCCAGGGTGGACAGGCTGGAGTGGACAGGCCAGCATTTACAGACTGGAGTGGACAGGCCAGGGTGGACAGGCTGGAGTGGACAGGCCAGGGTGGACAGGCTGGAGTGGACAGGCCAGGGTGGACAGGCTGGAGTGGACAGGTCAGCATTTACAGACTGGAGTGGACAGGCCAGGGTGGACAGGCTGGAGTGGACAGGCCAGCATTTACAGACTGGAGTGGACAGGCCAGGGTGGACAGGCTGGAGTGGACAGGCCAGGGTGGACAGGCCGGAGTGGACAGGCCAGGGTGGACAGGCCAGGGTGGACAGGCCAGAGTGGACAGGCTGGAGTGGACAGGCCAGGGTGGACAGGCTGGAGTGGACAGGCCAGCATTTACAGACTGGAGTGGACAGGCCAGGGTGGACAGGCTGGAGTGGACAGGCCAGGGTGGACAGGCCGGAGTGGACAGGCCAGGGTGGACAGGCCAGGGTGGACAGGCCGGAGTGGACAGGCCAGGGTGGACAGGCTGGAGTGGACAGGCCAGGGTGGACAGGCCAGGGTGGACAGGCCAGGGTGGACAGGCTGGAGTGGACAGGCCAGGGTGGACAGGCCAGGGTGGACAGGCTGGAGTGGACCAGACAGGGTGGACAGGCCAGGGTGGACAGGCTGGAGTGGACAGGCCAGGGTGGACAGGCTGGAGTGGACAGGCCAGGGTTTACAGACTGGACAGGCCAGGGCAGACAGGCCAGGGTGGACAAGCTAGAGTAGACAGGGTGAGGTGGACAGGCTGAGGTGGACAGGGTGGGGTGGACAGGCCAGAGTGGACATGCCCTCAAGTCTCTTCACTGACTCCTGTCAGAACTCAGCCCGGCTCCACGCAGTTATAAGGTGGTTCCCACACCGCACCTGTAGGCCGCCGGCTACGGCCTCCTAACGGAGTCCTGGGCTCTAGCCCTGCAGTGCTGGCCTGCGTGGGAGTGAATGCTCACTGTCGGCTTGGGGGCTTCCAGCTGCTGGCCACCAGCTGTCGGAGACACTGTGCGACCCTTGACCTGTGCTCTCTCCCAGCCAGTGGCCCTCTGGGGCCCAGGACAAGGTCCCGCTCACAGCTGGCCCTTTGGCCGTCTCTGTCTCTGCTTCCCCATGACCCCGCTGGCTCCTCAGCTGACCGCCCTGGCCTGGGGGAGGGAGAGACAACTCCCAGCGAGGGTGTGAGCCTGGCCTCAGAGTGGCCCAGGTCCAAGCCCTGGCACCACAGGAGAGCACCATGGTGCTGGGGGAAGCTCCCAGCTGGGGTCTCTCTGTACCTTTGAGTGAGAAGGCATGCAGAGCAGCACAGGGCTCCAGCTTGAGACATCTAGCTCCCGGCATTGGCATCATGGCGAGAGGTTATTCATTTATTTATTTACTTGCCTTCAGGGCAAATTCTGGCGCTACCTGCTGGCATTACAAACTCACTGCTCCTGGTGGCCATTTTTTGGATTTTTGGGACAGGACAGAGAGAGCAATGGAGAGAGGAGGGGGAGACAGGAAGAAAGAAACAGACACCGGCAGACCTGCTTCACCTCTTGTAACGCAACTCCCCTGCAGGTGGGGAGCCGGGGGCTTGAACCGGGATCCTTACGCAGGTCCTTGCGCTTAGTACTACGTGCACTTAACTGGGGTCTCTCTCTCTCTCTCTCTCTCTCTCTCCATCCCCTGAGGGTCCTGCCTCCCCCAGAAGGGGCCAGAGAGCTGGGGGACCAGGGGCTGGGGTCTCTCTCTCTCTCTCTCTCTCTCTCTGTCTCTCTCTCTCGTACATGCCTGTATGGCTTGCACCTTCTTCTCCGTTCCTGTCCTCACTTTCTCCCAATCAATGCTCCTCTTCTCCCTGAAACACGGCTCTCTCTCTCTCTCTCTCTCTCTCTGATTCCTCCAGGTGGGCATAGACGAGACTGTCAGGATGGAGCTTGGAGGGGCCCTCTACCCCTCACCCCCTTCAGCACTTCTCCCATGGCTGCTCCTCTGCTCACCCTTCAGGCTGTGGCCCCTCCCTCTGTCCCTCGCTCCATCCTGGGTAGGCTTCTCTTTTTATTTCTGCTGGGCAGAGGCCTTGGCCTGTCACATCCACTGGGGGAAGAAGCTTGACCACCCAAGCACACCCCACCCCGTCTGTGGGTGCTGGAACTCTGGTTCTCTCTGAAGGTCTCCCGGTGCCTGTGCCCCTGGGAGCTGAGGCCCAGAGCCTGGGAGCAGCTTGCAGCTCAGACAAGGGACTGAGCGAAGACGGCCGGTGGACTGTGCGTGGGGCACCGTCTTCCCACCTGCAGGGTCCTGCAGCCCTGGCCTTTTGAGCCCCCCACCCCGCCTCAACCCAGCTCTGTGCCAGACGCGGCCACAGCCTTCTCAGACAGGAGCCGGTGCGGAGAGGAGCGAGGGAGGGGAGGCAGAGGCCCAGCAGCCCGCCTGGGCAGAGAACCGCAGCCGGGAGAGGGATTAGACACACACACGTCTTGTAATGAGTGAAGGGAATGGCAGGCAAATGAATTATAATAAAATATGGAGTTTTAAAAAAGAAAATAGCTCGGTGCATCATGTTGCCGGGGAAAGAAAAAAAAAAAAAAGCAAAACCAAAGCAGACCGTTTTACCCGTTTTTCACCGCGTGCTATTGTCAGAGTAAATAACTGCCCAAGACGAACTGGCAAAGTGGTTTCCCGCTAATGTGATGCAGAAAGTCAGTCATCTAATTTGTTAATTAGTATTATGCCAGAAACTATCTATTCAATATGAAGCAAATATGTTTACAATCCTATCTGCCATCTGTTTAATGGATGAGCGTGTACGCAGAGCCACTCCTCTGGGCCGCTGCGGAATCCGCTCTGCCGGGAGCCGAGGATCTGGAGCCGGAGCCTCTCAGAAGCCGTCGTGCCCGCGGCCGGAAACGGGCTCGCAGACGGGGGCTCGCAGACGAAGAGTCCTCCAAAGACAGCCGCCCTCGGGGAAGGGGAAGGGGAAGGCGGCCGGGCGACAGACAGTTTCCAGCCTAGATTTATGGAGCAGGCCCTCAGCTCTGCTCACACGCACAGAGGCAGTTTCTGTCATCAGCAGTTTTTCCTCCAGGATTCAGGCAGGAAAACTTCAATTAGACGCTTCCCCGGCCATTAACACCAATTCTCAAGGTGCTTTTAAAAGGCTGCTCCTGAGTGGATTTGAAATCATCTTTTGCCGGTTTGGAAACAGTCACCAGCCCGAGGGGGTGGCCCTGGGCTACCGGTCCTCCCAAGCCCCACCTACCCCTCCAGGCCTCTCCTGTCTTCCCCAGGTCCCTCCTGCCCCCTCCAAGCCCCACCTGTTCCCTGCCAGGCTCCTCCAGGCCCTCCTGTCCCCTCTTGTCCCCTCTTGTCCCCTCTTGTCCCCTCCTGTCCCCTCCAGGCCCCTCCAGGCCCCTCCAGGCCCCACCTGTCCCCTCCAGGCCCCACCTGTCCCCTCCAGGCCCCTCCTGTCCCATTCTGTCCCCTCCAGGCCCCTCCTGTCCCCTCCAGACCCCTCTAGGCCCTTCATGTCCCCTCCTGTCCCCTCCTGTCCTCTCCAGGCCCCTTCAGGCCCCACCTGTCCCCTCCTGTCCCCTCCAGGCCCCTCCTGTCCCCTCCAGGCCCCTCCTGTCCCCTCCAGGCCCCTCCTGTCCCATCCTGTCCCCTCCTGTCCCATCCTGTCCCTTCCAGGCCCCTCCTGTCCCCTCCAGGCCCTTCATGTCCCCTCCTATCCCCTCCTGTCCCCTCCTGGCCCCATACCACCCCTGCCTGCCCTGTCCTGTCTGGTCCCCGGAAGGCCTTGGCTGGGGCTGTCCAGGCCCAGGTGGCACTCCCCCTCTGTTCCTGGTGCACCAGATTTCCGATTGTCCCCTCAGTTGGTGGCTGGTGCCCCCCCCCGACAGCAACACTGTCCTTGGCTGTGGGCAGCCTGGCATCAGCTGGTGAGCCTGGGGTGTTGACTCGGGCGCCACCGGGAGCCCTCAGCCTCTGGAGACCAGCTCACGAATCAGTGAGAGATGTCCGCGGTGCCCTCTCTCCTCTGCTGCCGGGTGCCGAGGCTGCCGCACCCCTGCACAGACGCCCTGCACTGCTGTGGCGGCTCTGAGCCCAGAGGAGAACCCGGCCTTAGCACCCACCCTGGTGCATCTGTGGGCTCACGTGTGTCCGTGTGTCTGTGTGTGCTGCTCAGGCCTCTCTGGAGATACTCACAAACGGGAAGGCAGGTGGCAGGGGCAGAACTCATGAGAAGAGCAGTCTTGCAGGAGGCAGAGGGAAGACGCAGCTAAGAGCTGTGCGTGTGACTTGCAAAGGGAGAGAAAGTGGGGCCGGAGAATAGACAGGCGAAGCTCAGAGAGACAGACTGTGATCAAGAATAAGAATGCTAGTCCGCCCATCTCTGCGCCCTTGGCAGAACCACTGCAGTTTCCAGTGGAGGGGATGGGGACACGGAGCTGGTGATGGGAACAGTGTGGCATTAGGCTCCTGCTCTCTTATAATTTTGTAAATCAATGTTAAATCACTAAGAAACAATGTTCATCTTAAAAACAAACAGAAAGGCCTCGCAGGGGGACACATTGTTTAGCGGGGTAGGGTCCCGTCACCTCTCCACCTTGTGGAGGCCCCGCTTGGTCCAGCCCACCTGCCCTCGGCCCCGGGCACAGCTGGGTGCTGCTGGCAGCTGGGTGCATGGGCCTTTGCTCCGGGTGGGCAGGTGCTGGAAGGAGACGCCCTTTCCCTCCTGGAATTCCGGGTGTTTTCTGCACCGCGCCAGCCGCAGGGGCTCGGGCACTGGGCAGCATCTGGCTGGTGGCGCCCTCTCTGGCAGCACCCATTCCCTGACCCTGCGTCCAGGGCTGTTCTGGGGCCTGCCTTGGTCTGGGGGTCACTCTGTCCTATCTCTCGCTCGGGGACCTGCATTCCCACCACCTCCTGTGTCAGGGACCCCCAGTGCTCATCCCCTCCCCCAGGAGCCTCCCAGGTCGGCGGGCGGCCGAGGGGGCTGCGGGCAGGAGCCTGACTCCCTGGACCCCTGCACAAAGGGGGAGCCAGGGATTAGCCCCATTGTGACATTCTCAATTCATCTGTTCCTAATAGTGTCTGAATGGTATCCTAGTAACCCAGGGCGGCTTCATCTGGTCTGCATCTACAAACACTGTGAGTATGGGGACGGGGCAGGCAGGCAAGCGGGTGAGGGGCCTTGGCGGGAAGGCCGGGCGGGCCTGCCTGCATCTGGGGGGCGGCCTGCATCTGGGGGGGGCGGCGGGCGGCGGGCGAGGCCGCCATGTGGGGCTGCTGCCAACCTGCCATATGGGAGTCAGGGCTGGGGCTCCTTTTTTTTCCTGGAATAATTAAATGTTGATGGCAGAGTTCAAATGGATCATTAAAATTCAAAAGTGTAAGAAACAGATTTTTTCTGCTGCCTTTCTACGCTCCAGAGGCCGCGGAAAAGCAGGAGTGCACAGACTGGTCCCTCTGCCGGGCGGGCACGGCGGCGGCTAATTTGATCATAATATAGTCATCTCTGAAGATTACAGCTATTCAATTAAATATTCTAATTAACCTGAAGTATTAGGCAAATGATACTAATTACAAATATTCTCCTGAGAGTCCCAGCAATGAAAGCCCACAAGCAGCCCATACTTCTAGCCAATGTCTCGTAACACGACGTCCTATATCATAGACTTCCAGAATATTAAAATGCACTTAATTTGCCTAAACCCCATTTGTTTAATGGCATTAGCATTTTGTTTGAAATTGTAATAAACGTACATCCGCTCTCAAGTAAGCTCTCCAATGAGTGTGCTCTTGGGGTAACTTAAGACTCCTGTTTACAGACCCCACTTTCCCCGCCGCGCAGAACTGTCTCAGCTCCACTTCCCAGCCATTACGCATATTGAAATTGTTTAAAAATGCTAATAATTTGTCTTTGCACATCACAAAAAGAGGGAGGCGCCTTTGCAGTAAAATCCCATGGCGGGGCCCCCGTGGAGAGCCCCCCACTGCGAGGACCCTGAGCCTGAACCTTCCTAGGATTCCTGGGGGGTGAGGGCGGGGCTGCCGGGGGCTCCCCTCTGCTCCCCACACCCTGGGGAGCCCGCCCGGAGCCTCGGGGGCCTGCCTGATCGGGACCTGCCCAGCACCCATCTCTGTCCTTACCCTCCTTGCCAGCCCCCCAAGACGCCTGGGGTCTGTGGTGGGGTTGCAGAGGGGAGTCCAGGGGGCTGGGGCTGAGAGCCTTGTGTCCAAGCTGCAGGGCCCGGTGGGTCGGGGGGACCCTGGACACCCCCTGCCTCTTCCCACTCGCTGCAGACCGGGCTGGCTCAGCTCCCTGAGGGAGGGTGCTCTGGTTTCTGCTGAGAGGACGGTGCCCTGGGGACACCAAGTGGGAGCTGGGGACAGATGTCAATGCCAGTCTCGGTGGAGCTGCTGTGCCTGGTGGCTGGGCCGGGCCTGGCCTGGCCGGGAGCCTGGGGAGGACAGGACAAAGCCCCCAGGCAGCTGAGAGCATGGGGCCGCCAGGCGTTGGAGGCCTGTTTTCAGTCAGGCTCGGGCGCGGAGGGAGAGGGAGCTGCCCACACCCTCAGGACACTCAGCGGCCTGTTCCCAGGGCCTCTGGCGCCACCCAGCCTGCAGGGGTCTGCACCCACTGGAGGGTGGGGCTGGGGTGGTGTCCCTGGTCCCTCTGCACCTACCGCTCTGGTCCTGGCTGGCTGCTGGTTGTCCCAGTGGAGTGCGTGCCCGCCAGACCCCTGCCCCGTCCCCACTCACAGCGGCACAGCAGGGTTGCAGGTGTCTCCCTGACAGAAGGAGAAAGAGGAAAAGGACACTCAGAATGGCAGAACTGTGCCCCGAGCCCCAGCTGCAAATCTGGTGAAGAAAAAGGGAGGGTCGGGGAGACGGCAGATACGAGCAGCCTCTCCTGCGTGGGGCTCCAGGTTCCAGGCCCAGCACCCCCATCAGCCAGAGCTGAGCAGGGAGGGCTCTGGTAAAAGAAAGGAAAGTAAAAACAAAATAAAATAAAGAAGCAGTTTGCTGTCTGACTTGGGTGGAAGGATAGGGAAGGAAGTGGGGAAGCCGACAGACAGAGCCATGCTGGTTCACACAGGAGAAGGGACGTCTTACTCTGGGTGTGAGGCCCCAGGTTCGAGCCCCGGCACCGTGAGTGAAGGCCTTGTTCAATACCTATGGATGGTGCAGACGTGATGGTGGTCTCTCCTTCCTCTGCGTCTCGCTGTCGCTTCTCTATAAAATTAAGAATGGGGGGCTGGGTGGCAGCATACCCAGTTTGGTTCCCGTGTTACCAGGCACAGGGACTTGGGTTCAAGCCTCCAGGGGGGGAGCTTTGTAAGCGGTGGAGCTGGGCTGCAGGCGTCTCCGTCTCTCTCCCTCTCTGTCTCCCCCGCCCCTCTCAGTTCCTGCTTGTTGCTATAAAAAATCAGAGTAAAAATTCAAATAAAATCTTAGGAGGATGGCGCTGCTCCGGGCTGAGTGAGGGTACCTGCTCCCAGGCTCAAGGACCCGGGTTCAAGCTCCGGTCCCCACCCGCAGGGGGAAGCTTCACGAGTGGTGGAGCAGGGCTGCAGGGGTCTCTCTGGCCCTCTCCCTCTCTGTCCCCCCCACTCCTTTCTCAATTTCTCTCTATCCTGTCTAATTTAAAAATAATAAAGGGGAGTCAGGCTGTAGCTCAGCGGGTTAAGCGCAGGTGGCACAAAGCGCAAGGACCGGCGTAAGGATCCCGGTTCGAGCCCCCGGCTCCCCACCTGCAGGGCAGTCGCTTCACAGGCGGTGAAGCAGGTCTGCAGGTGTCTGTCTTTCTCTCCCCCTCTCTGTCTTCCCCTCCACTCTCCATTTCTCTCTGTCCTATCCAACAATGACGACAACAATAATAACTATAAGAACAATAAAAACAAGGACAACCAAAGGGAAAATAAATAAATATTTATATAAAAATAATGGATAAGTAGAAAGGGACCAGGTGATGGCTCATCTGGTTGAGTGCGCCCGTTCCCAGGCTCAAGGACCCGGATTGGAGCCCCTGGTCCCCACCTACGGGGGGACGTTTCCCCAGCAGTGGAGCAGGGCGGCAGGGATGTCTGTCTCTCCATCTCCCCCTCGTCTCTCAATTTCTCTCTGCATGTCAAATAAAAAGGAAGGAAGGAAGGAAGGAACGCTGAGCCTGTCCCCAGCGTCCAGGGCTACTCACTGTCCCCGGGGCAGGATGGTCATTCCTGGGGGCCCCTGGGAAGGTGCCGCTAGACCACAGGCTTATCCAAACTGGTGGCTCTGGATGCCTGTCTCCCGGGGGGCTGACTTCTGCAATGCAGGGTGGGGGCCGAGGACACGAAGGGGGCTAGAAACTGGGGTGCAGGGCAGGATGCCGAGCTCAGCCGGGAGAAGCCCAGGGGGGCTCAGGGAACCGGGCCTTGGGGAGCTCTGGGGGGCCGGGCGAGGAGCACCCCACCTCCCTCCACAGTGCTCTCTGCTGCCCCCAGAGGACAGGTGCCCGCCAGGCTCTCATCTGTAGCTGCAGAAGGAAGGGCCCTGCTGTCCTGACTGGACAGGTTGGCGGCACATGGGGGACAATCTCTCATCTCCCCGTGGCAGGTCAGCTGAGATCCTCCCACTCAGGCCCCTCTCACCACCTTGCACCAGGATCCCAACTCACTTAGGGTTCATTTATTTTATGAGAGAGAAGAAGGAAAGAGAGAGAGGGGGAGGGAGGGAGGGAGAGAGAGAGAGAGAGAGAGAGAGAGGGAGAGGGAGAAGGAAAGAGAGGGAGAGAGAGGGGAAGACAGAGGAAGAGAGAGAAGGAGAGAGAGAGAGGGAAAGAGATAGCGAAAGAGGGAGAGAGATAGAGAGAGGGAGGGAAGGAGAGAGAGAGAGAGAGGAGAGGCAGCAAGCCCACTCAGCTCTGAGGCAGACCCCCCCGTGCTTTGTCCCCTGAGTTACCTCGAGGACACAGATATCACTGTCACAGGGCGTCACAGAGGTGCCAGCCCCACGGCCACTGAACAGCGCCGAGAGGGGAGCCCCCGGACGGGCGGCGGAAGGCGGACGGGCACACGTCCTGTGGGTCTGCAGGGCTGCTTCGCCCAGAGGCCCCACCGCAGAGCCCAGCTTTGTCCTCTGTGGGCAGCAGCCCCCTGAGGCCGACGGGGGCCGAGATGGCACGGCGACCAGCTGCCCCCGGGGACCCACGTCCAGTGAGGGCACCGCGCCTGTTCCCTGGGCTCGCTCGTGCTTGTGTGCGCAAGGCCACGGGTGTGAGCGTGCGTGTGGGTTAGCGTGAGAGCTGACAGGCACGTGCGTGCGTGTATGTGTGTGGTGGTGTGGTGTGCGAGGATGTCCACTGTGCGTGTGTGGGGGTGCTCCAGCCAGGGTGCCAGGGTGCCCACAGCACACACGTGGGGTCAGTGGACCACACAGAGTCGGAGACACAGAGACGGGGAGATAGAGACAGGGATACAGAGATGGGGAGACAGAGACGGAGACACAGAGATGGGGACAGAGAGACAAGGACACAGAGATGGGGACAGAGAGACAAGGACACAGAGATGGGGACACAGAGATGGGGAGATGGAGACAAGGACACAGAGATGGGGACACAGAGATGGGGAGATAGAGACAAGGACACAGAGATGGGGACACAGAGACGGGGAGATAGAGACAAGGACACAGAGATGGGGAGATAGAGATGGGGACACAGAGAGAGGGACACAGAGATGGGGAGATAGAGATGGAGACACAGAGACGAGGACACAGAGATGGGGAGATAGAGACAAGGACACAGATGGGGACACAGAGATGGGGAAATAGAGACAGGGACACAGAGATGGGGAGATAGAGACAAGGACACAGAGATGGGGAGATAGAGACGGGGACACAGAGAGAGGGACACAGAGATGGGGAGATAGAGACAAGGACACAGAGATGGGGACACAGAGATGGGGAGATAGAGACAAGGACACAGAGACGGGGACACAGAGATGGGGAGATAGAGACAAGGACACAGAGATGGGGACACAGAGATGGGGAGATAGAGACAAGGACACAGAGACGGGGACACAGAGATGGGGAGATAGAGACAAGGACACAGAGATGGGGACACAGAGACGGGGAGATAGAGACAGAGACACAGAGACGAGGACACAGAGATGGGGAAATAGAGACAGGGACACAGAAATGAGGACACAGAGACAGGAAGATAGAGACAAGGACACAGAGATGGGGACACAGAGACGGGGAAATAGAGACAGGGACACAGAAATGAGGACACAGAGATGGGGAGATAGAGACAAGGACACAGAGATGGGGAGATAGAAACGGGGACACAGAGATGGGGACACAGAGATGGGGAGATAGAGACGGGGACACAGAGACGAGGACACAGAGATGGGGAGATAGAGACAAGGACACAGATGGGGACACAGAGATGGGGAAATAGAGACAGGGACACAGAAATGAGGACACAGAGATGGGGAGATAGAGACAGGGACACAGTGATGGGGAGATAGAGACAAGGACACAGAGATGGGGACACAGAGATGGGGAGATAGAGACAAGGACACAGAGATGGGGACACAGAGACGGGGAGATAGAAATAGGGACACAGAGATGGGGACACAGAGATGGGGAGATAGAGACAGAGACACAGAGATGGGGAGATAGAGACAAGAACACAAAGACGGGGACACAGAGATGGGGAGATAGAGACAAGAACACAGAGACGGGGACACAGAGATGGGGAGATAGAGACAAGGACACAGAGATGGGGACACAGAGACAGGGAGATAGAGACAAGGACACAGAGACGGGGACACAGAGATGAGTCTAGCAGGAGGCTGGGGCACAGGCCGTTCCTGTGTGTTTTTATGACATAATTATATTGATCTGAGAGATGCCCACCCAGAATGGGCCGCAGCCCCCAGAAGCATGGCCGTATAATCTCCTCACTTGATATTCATGGTCCCGCTCGCACCCGAGACTCGGCCTTGACGACAGTGCCAGGCTTCAGTGAGGCAATTTGCTGCCGCCTGGGAGCGTCAGCGGGGTGTGAGCCAGAACAAAACCGGGGATGACATCTTATTCGAGCTGCTCGAGGACAAAATATACTTTATTAGAGGGAATGGGGTTTCACGCGGGTTCTGACAAGAGGCATGGAGACACAGCCCCGCCCTGTACAGTGCTGCTGTCAGGGCCTGAGGACGAGGACGGGGACGTGGATGGGACACGGGGATGGGGTGAGGGAAGAGGGATGGGGTGAGGGAGGAGGTATGGGGTGAGGGAGGAGGGATGGGGATGGAGTGAGGGAGGAGGGATGGGGTGAGGGAGGAGGGATGAGTGAGGGAGGAGGGATGAGTGAGGGAGGAGGGATGGGGTGAGGGATGGGGATGGAGTGAGGGAGGAGGGACGGGGACGGGAAGGGATGGCAGACAGGAGCTCACACAGACACACTCCCCTCCATACACGCAGTCACATGCCTGCAAACTCACACAGACAGCCTCACACTCCTGTGCCACACTCAGTCTCATGCCTGTTACCCACCATGACGCCATCCTGACCTCCCTGGGCAGACGGCCTCACCCCGTGTCCTGGAGCCTCCCCTCCCCAGAGCCCTGCCCCACTAGGGACAGACAGACACAGGCTGGGGGTGTGGATCCACCTGCCAACACCCATGTCCAGCGGAGAAGCAATGACAGAAGCCACAACTCCCACCTTCTGCTCCCCATAGAGAATCTGGGTCCCTGCTCCCACAGGGATAAAGAACAGGGAAGCTTCCAATGGAGGGGAGGGGACAGGGAGCTCTGGGGGTGGGAGCTGTGTGGGATTGTCCCCTCTGATCTTACAACCTTGTTCATCATTAAGTCTCTGATTAAAATTTTTAAGAAATGACTGTGTTACACTGTAGTGATTGTCTGGTGTTCCCCGCCATCCTGCTGGGTGGCCGCTCATTTGGGGATCCCTGGCACCCCGTGTTTACAAGGCTGGGTGCGAGGGCACCGAGCAGAGCAGAGGTCTCATAACCCACGGCGTGTCAGGGCAGGGCCCAGAGCTGCCGCCCGCCCCCGTCGCAAGGCCCTGAGTCGCAGCACTGGGGGGCTGGGGATCTCTTCACATGTTCCCTCAGCCTCCCTGAGCCAGTGCCAGATGTCCTGCCCTGCGGACCCTCGTCAGGACTGTGCTGAGACCGGGTCCCCGTCAGCAGGCCCGTCTCTTCCCGCCCCTCCCCGTCCTTGGATGGGCAGGGTGATATGAGCGCCCAGTGGGCTTTCTGGAGTCAGAACAAAGCCGTTCCGTCCTGTTTACCCAGGAGACTCTGCCCTGGCTGGGGCAAGCAGCTCGAGGGGCAGAGCAAGGGCTGGGCTCTGTCCCCTGCCCAGTGTCCGTCCCCACGCGGCCGCGGGGCCGGCTCTGTGCCTGTGGCGAGACCCCACAGAGGAGTCACCGCCGAGCTGTGGGGTGGGTGCCAGGTTATTGAGGGTGGGGACCCGCCTTCGCACACAGCCGTTTGGAGCTCTGTCCTGGGGCTCGGGGCCATGGGCTGTAGGCCGTGTGCGTGCCTCCGGGCCTCTGCGTCTCTGCGTCTTTCTCTGCAGCCATGTAACTGTCCCCTGCTCACAGAGCTTGTTTCCAGCCACAAAACCCGCATCTCACGAACACTCAACCTTAGCGGGGGGGGGGGGGGGGAGGGGGATCAGCCCGGTGGACAACTCCGTGACGTGACAGCCGCGGCCCGGCCGCTTGTCCCGGGAGGGGCCGCATGAAGCCAGGCCTCCCCGGGCAGCCTGGACATGTGCTGAGCACATGGGGCCCAGCAGACCCCCGGCGCTGAGCCCTCCTGTGTGCCACCTGCACTGGGCCCTGCGGCCGGGCCTCCGCGGGCCTCCCAGGGCACCCTGGGATTTTGTGGGGAGCCACAGGAATGCACGACTGTTCCCACCAGCCCCTGCCCTCGGGCAGCCTTGCCAACCTGGTGCTGTTTCCTGAGCAGACATCCCGGGTGGGAGGGCCTCCTGCTGCAGGAAACCCCACTTCCCCATCAGTGTCAGAGAGAAGAAGAGGGAGAGAGACAGAGAGGGGGAGAGACAGAGAGGGGGGAGAGACAGAGAGGGGGGAGAGACAGAGAGGGGGAGAGACAGAGAGGGGGAGAGACAGAGAGGGGGAGAGACAGAGAGGGGGAGATACAGAGAGGGAGAGACAGAGAGGGGGAGAGACAGAGAGGGGGAGAGACAGAGAGGGAGAGACAGAGAGGGGGAGAGACAGAGAGGGAGAGAGAGGGGGGGAGAGACAGAGAGGGGGAGAGACAGAGAGGGGGGAGAGACAGAGAGGGGGAGAGACAGAGAGGGAGAGACAGAGAGGGGGGAGAGACAGAGAGGGAGAGAGAGGGGGGGAGAGACAGAGAGGGGGAGAGACAGAGAGGGGGAGAGACAGAGAGGGAGAGACAGAGAGGGGGAGAGACAGAGAGGGAGAGACAGGGAGAGACAGAAAGGGGAGAGACAGAGAGGGGGAGAGACAGAGAGGGAGAGACAGAGAGGGGGAGAGACAGAGAGGGGGGAGAGACAGAGAGGGGGAGATACAGAGAGGGAGAGACAGAGAGGGGGGAGAGACAGAGAGGGAGAGAGAGGGGGGGAGAGACAGAGAGGGGGAGAGACAGAGAGGGAGAGACAGAGAGGGGGGAGAGACAGAGAGGGAGAGAGAGGGGGGGAGAGACAGAGAGGGGGAGAGACAGAGAGGGAGAGACAGAGAGGGGGAGAGACAGAGAGGGAGAGACAGGGAGAGACAGAAAGGGGAGAGACAGAGAGGGGGAGAGACAGAGAGGGGGAGAGAGACAGAGGAGAGAGACAGAGAGGGGGAGAGAGACAGAGAGGGAGAGACAGAGAGGGAGAGACAGAGAGGGAGAGACAGAAAGGGGAGAGACAGAGAGGGGGAGAGACAGAGAGGGGGAGAGAGACAGAGAAGGAGAGAGACAGAGAGGGGGAGAGAGACAGAGAGGGGGAGAGAGACAGAGAAGGAGAGAGACAGAGAGGGGGAGAGAGACAGAGAAGGAGAGAGACAGAGAAGGAGAGAGACAGAGAGGGGGAGAGAGACAGAGAAGGAGAGAGACAGAGAAGGAGAGAGACAGAGAGGGGGAGAGAGACAGAGAAGGAGAAAGACAGAGAGGGGGAGAGAGACAGAGAAGGAGAGAGACAGAGAGGGGGAGAGAGACAGAGAGGGGGAGAGACAGAGAGGGGGAGAGAGACAGAGAGGGGGAGAGACAGAGAGGGGGAGAGAGACAGAGAGGGGGAGAGAGATGAAGAGGGGGAGAGAGACAGAGAAGGGAAGAGAGAGGACAGAGGGGGAGAAAAAGGGGGAGAGACAGGGAGAAAGAGAGATACAAGAGGGGGAGAGACACACTGAGGGGGATAGAGAGGAGGAGAGAGACAGAGAGGGGGAGAAAGAGACACAGAGGAGGAGAGAGAGACACAGGGGGAAGAGAGACAGAGAGAGACAGAGTGGGAGAGAGAAGGAGGGAGAGAGACAGAAATAGGAGAAAGCATAAAAGGAAAGAACGGATTGTGGGGGGATGCGGGGCTCAGTAACCCCGAATGGCTCGGTCCCATGGCCCCTGGCTGCTCAGACAGGCTGTGCTGTCTCTCCCTGTCTCTGTCTCTGCATCTCTGCATCTCTGTTAAAGGCCGGTGAGGCCTCTCAGCCTGGGGATTTGACTGTTCAGGGCCGCGTGAGGCCTGGCTCACCCTGCGGACACTCTCCTCACCGTCACCCAGACCTGGGTCTCTCGCTGGACTGAGGCAGAGACAATGAGCTGCCCTCACGGCCCCGGGGTCCCGGCTGAGCACCTGGCCAAGCACCCACCTCCCCGGGCTCCCCCCACGCCTCCGTCTTTCATGGGGGCACGTGGTGAAGCGGGGCCGGGTGTCCCCCAGTGACATGTCCCACCCGCATGTCTCTGCCCTGGGACGGCTTTTCCAGATGGAGACAGAGGGGCCGAGAGACAGGGAGGCCAAGAGACAGAGAGACAGAGAGACAAGGAGGCCAAGAGACAGAGAGACAGGGAGACAGAGAGACAGAGAGACAGGGAGACAGAGAGACAGGGAGGCCAAGAGACAGAGAGACAGGGAGACAGAGAGACAGGGAGACAGGGAGGCCAAGAGACAGAGAGACAGAGAGACAGGGAGACAGAGAGACAGAGAGACAGGGAGACAGAGAGACAGGGAGACAGGAAGACAGGGAGACAGGGAGACAGGGAGGCCAAGAGACAGAGAGACAGAGAGACAGGGAGACAGAGAGACAGGGAGACAGGGAGACAGAGAGACAGAGAGACTGGGAGACAGAGAGACAGGGAGACAGGGAGGCAGGGAGACAGGGAGACAGAGAATCTGAGAGGATCGGAAACTACAGAACACACCTTCCTTCAAAAGGCCCGGGAGCCAGACCAGCCTGTTGGTACAGGGAACATGGCAGCATGCGGCCCATGGGACCCATTCCTTCCTCTCCTCCCTCCCTCCCTCCCTCTCTCTCTCCCTCCCTCCCTCCCTCCTTCCTTCCTTTCTTTGATTTTATAATTTCCACCAGAGTTGTCACTGGGGCTTGGTGCCTGCACCATGAATCAACTGCTCCCATGGCCCCTTTCACCCTTTCTCTCTTTCTTTCTTTCTTTCTTTCTTTCCTTCTTTCTTTCTTTCTTTCTTTCTTTCTTTCTTTCTTTCTTTCAACTTTATTTTATTTTCTAGAGAGAGAAATCAAGAGGGAGAGAGACGGAGAGACCCTGCAGCCCTTCTGCAGCACTTGTGAATCTCCCTCCTGTAGGTGGGGACTGGGGGCTTGAACCCAGGGCCTTGTGCCTGGTGAGGAGCACTGAGCCAGGTGCGCCACGGGCCAGCCCCAGGAGCCATCTTTAATAGTCCTCCTGGGGGCGGGGTGGGTGGTGGTTATGCAGCTAAGTGCACATAGTATGAAACACAAGGACCCACACAAGAGTCCAGGTTTGAGCCCCAGTCCCACCTGCACAGGGAGGCTCCATGAGCAGTGGAGCAGGACTGCAGGTGTCTCCGTCTCTCCCCCTCTCTATCTTCTCCTCCTCTCTCAATTTCTCTCTGTCCTGTTCAATAAAGTGGGTAAAACGGCCTCCAGGAGCAGTGGATTTGAAGTGCGGGCACCGAGCCCCAGCGATAACCCTGGAGGCAGAACTAAACAAATAATAAAAATAAATGAATAAATAAATGAATAAGTAAGCCCACGTGGAGATGTCTGCCTGGAAGGCTCACACTTTGCAAACTCCGGGGTCCAGACTTGAACCCCGGCCCCGCGGGGCAGGAGCGGCCCTGCTGTGTCTCTCATCTGAAGGCGAGAAGGTAGGACGGGTCAGAGGATGGGGTCGGCGTCCAGGTCGGCAGGGCCAGGCCACGGGCAGGGGCGGCGGCCAGAGAGACAGGACGTCACCCGGGCCAGGCCAGGACTGCAACGTCATGTCACAGCTCAGTTGTGGGTTCAAGTCCTCGGGAGCTGGGAGACATCGTGCCCGGCAGAGAGCTCACTGCGCTGTGCTGAGGGCCTGGGTCAGAGTCCCCCGCACCCCACGGAGGGAGGACCCGGGGCTGGGGCCTTCCTCGTCTCTCAGTCTGTCTGCCTCAGTCTGACCTGGCCTCCCCCAGGGCTCTGTTCTGGCTCCTACACTATTTAATATTTACATCAATAACCTCCCAGAAACTTCTTCAAGGAAGTTCATCTACGCCAATGACATCTGCTGTGCAACTCAGGCATCCAAGTTCGACATCCTCGAGGAAACACTCACGAAAGACATGTCTCTGATATCTGATTACTGTAAAAAATGGCGACTAATCCCTAGCACTGCTAAAACGGTATCATCTGTTTTCCATCTACACCATGCCTCGGCCTCGCATGAGCTTAATGTGCAGCTTGGCGATACGAGAATCCGGCATGAAGCCCAGCCAGTCTATCTTGGCGTTACTCTCGATCGCACCCTGTCATTTCACGAACATCTCATAAAAACTGCAGCAAAGGTGGGTGCGAGGAATCACATCATTGCAAGACTGGCCAGCTCCTCATGGGGCGCGAGCGCTTCCACACTACAATCATCATCTCTTGCATTATGCTATTCCACTGCAGAATACTGTGCCCCAGGATGGCTCCGTAGCCCCCATATCCACTTGGTCGATTCCAAATTATATTCTTCCATGAGGATCATTTCTGGAACCATCCATTCCACCCCGGTTCCATGGCTGCCAGTTCTTAGCAACATCGCCCCGCCAGATATTCGTCGGGATGCGGCATCATCTAAGTTCATTTCCCAAGTCTACGCTCGACCGGACCTGCCAATATACGCGGAGATCTTCGCCCACCCTGTCCAACGCTTGACGTCTCGTCACCCAATCTGGTCCCCTACGCCTACACTGAACTTCTCTGTTCCAGTCTCTTGGAAACAGAGTTGGCAGTCAGCTGAGGTAAAGAACAAACACCTCATCACAGACCCCTGCAGGCATCAACCCGGCTTTGACCTAGCATGTTATGATTGGGCCCTCCTCAATCGCTATCGAACAGGCCATGGCCAGTGCGCCGCTATGTTCCATCGCTGGGGAGCCAGAGACGACCCGAACTGCCCCTGCGGCTTCAGACAGACGATGACCCATATAGTCAACGACTGCCACCTCTCCAGATTCAAAGGAGGTCTCGAAACTTGACATCAGGCTCAACCTGACGCTGTTGACTGGCTGCGGAAGAAGGGCAAACGCTAGAAGAAGAAATCTGTCTGCCTGCGGTTGGAAGGACAGAGAGCAGAGGAGCCGGCCCATGGGGGCAGTGGCTGTGTCACCATGGGCCAGACCCGGATTCAAGCCTGGTCCTCACCACACTGGAGGAAGCTTAAGTGCTGTTCCCTCTTTCACTTTCTCTTTGTCTGTATAGATCTTCCCTCCTTTGTTTTTCCTCTTCTTCTTCTTCTTCTTCTTCTTCTTCTTCTTCTTCTTCTTCTTCTTCTTCTTCTTCTTCTCCTTCTTCTCTCTCTCTCTCTGTCTCTCTCTTTCTTTCACTAAACAGCATTAAACAAGAGCAGAACCCAAGTGTTTTGAGAGCTACAAGACTGACGAGAGCAGTCTCAGTGCTTCTTTTCTCCTCTTCATTAGTGACTTAATATCAACTTACAAAGTCACGAGAAAGCAGGCATGCAGTCCCACGCGGCTCCCACCCTCAGAGCTCTGTGTCCCCGTCCCCTCCCCTGACAGCTGCAGTGTTTCTGCCAAGCTCACAGAGATGGGCTGACTGTCATTTCTGTGGCTGTCTGTATTTATATATATCTGCCCATTTTCCTGTGGCTCTGCCTTCTCCTCCTCTCTGAGTCACACCCGCGCCTGTTACCTCATCCAAATGTCCCTCCCTTTTCCCTCTTCTCTCTCCGGGTCCTGTTGGAGTTGGGTTCAGAGTCCTCTCGTCGTCCCCTGACATTTCCCCGCTCTGGGAGCCTGGACCAGGATTTTTCTGGGGCTCGGGACGGGGACGATGATTGCTTCTCTGCTGGCCGTGGGCTGGCTTTAAGGGCGCTGTGCTTATTAACAGGGGAAGGACCCAGCCCAGCCCGGCTCTGGTGAGTCCACAGGGAGGATGGAAGCTGGGCTGCGCACTCTGGCTGAGGGCGTGTCGGGAGCCTTCTCTCTCCTCCTTGTGCCCAGCAGATGCCCAGCTTCCTCCTCCTCACTGGGGCGAGAGCCAAGCCGTCTCCACCCCACAGCCCACAGCCTTGCTCTTGGTGTCAATGACCAGAGGCCGGGGTGTCCAGAGCTGCCTTCTCCCCGTGTTCCCTTCTTTATTCTGCTCTGTGTTGGGGTACTCGGGGGGGGGGTCTGCCCTGGTTGGACAGAACGCAGCATCAACGAGGGCTGAGGAGGTGGCCCAGGGCCTCTGCACACAGACCCTGCGCCTGACGCTCGGAGGCTCAGAGGCCCTAGGTCGCAGCCCCAGCACCACCGTCAGCCAGAGCTCAGGAGGACTCCAGGCTCTGGGTATTTCTCTCTGTATCTCTCTTCATTAAAATAATAAAACATTTTTAGGAAGCATCATTCAGAGGAGTCTGGTCTTACAGTCTTTTGAAGGAAGGGAGAGGCATGAAAATCCAGGCATCTTCTAAAAGGATATATATCAATCGATCCTTGTGACCCTCAGCAAGGCTGTGGAGGGGACAGAGGGGCAGTGGGCAGCCAGAGAGACCAGCCTGAGGGGACAGCGTGACGGCAGGTGACCCGAGCCCCAGGGCCACCGCTCGGCATCCTCCCAGGACCCAGCGGCCTCTCCCCCAGGCCTGTGAAGCCAGAAGCAGAGGGTGGGCCGGGCTGTGGTGCGCCCCAGGCCCAGGCCTCTCTGGCCTGGCGTCTGCATTTTTATTCTTTACCTGGAAGAGCACGCACCTTTCTTATTTTTTATTTTCTCTTTTGATTTTAAAAATAGAGCTGAGCTGATTATGACCTCACTATGGAGAGTCACGCCACGGAGGTGGACCGAATGCCTAACTGTCAGCACGTGCTGTTTTGAACCTATGCAGTTCAATCGTCGTGGCAGCCAGAACAAGCCCGGAACCGGCCCATCAGCACTCCACTCGGGGAGGGCCACACCGAATCCTACTCGAGAGCCGAGAACAAAGCCAACTGGCTTCCTGTCCTAGCGTGAGCCCAGGGCACCTCCCCGTCTGCCCAACTTCTGAGGAGCCCCTGGAGCCCCCCGCAGACGCCTGAGGCCACGGGCCTAGATGTGGGCGAGCCCTCCGGCTGCAAGGGGCGGCTGTCTGTCCTTCTGCCTGTCCGTCCCTCCACGCCTGACCTGGTCCCCCCGCCCCCACCGTCCACAGCGAGACTGGGATCCCCATCAGCCACTGTGCTGCCCGAGGTCAGAGGAAAGACAAACCCGGACAAAGAGATTGGCCCCCAGCACCTCCGGAATTCCACAATCAGGCCGCGGCGCAGACACCAACACCTCAGCAAATGGCCTCTGAAATGTAAAAATCTAATTTGTCAACACGCCTCCATCATATCTTCCATCACTGTCGCCCGCTGGCAGGGACTAGGGACCCGGCGCCCGTGAACGCCGGCCGAGCTGACGGGCCCTGATTAGACCTCACACCGGGCGGAATTGTCCGGGACAGCCCTGCCATCAGATTATTAACTCTGATCCCAGAGACTCTATCTCTGGGCTGGGATTAGCATGAAAATTTTGATATAGATCGATAAGCAATCTGCCCTTTATAAAGCGTGTCGGCGGGCTTCATTAATCTGTGTGTATGTTTTTGTCACGGAATTAAGACATCTTGATTACGGTGAGCTCGCGCCTCTTGGTTCTCCAGGAGGAAAATCTTATATAAATTTATTTAATAAACGGCGGCACCGCTTACCTCAAAGAAAATTACCTCCTTTCTTCTCCTTCCCGCTCCCCTGGGCTCGGCTCACAGAGGGCGTGGGGAGCTGCCTCTCCACGTGGATGAGCTGGCCTTGCCGCGACGTCCCCCCAGAACCCGTCTGCCCCCGGGGGACCCTCACTCTGGCACCTGGGGGCGGTCTGGTCCCCACCCGGCTGTGGAGACAGCCGCCCAGCCCTCTCAGACCCTGGGGCCCACAGCCATGGCCGCCCATGGTCGGGAAACAGAAATAGGGGCTGAGTGGCCGTGCTCCCGGCTGAGTGCATACTGCATGGTGCACAAGGACCCGGGTTCAAGCCCCAGCTCCCCACCTGCAGGGAGAAGGCTTCACGAGCGGGGGAGCAGGGCTGCAGGTGTCTCTCTCCAAAAGAAATAAGATGTGTCACACAGAAATATGAACCTGTGATGTGGCATCCATCTGCTTCCTGACTTCACTTAAGAAATGGTCTCTCCCTGTCTGTCTCTGTCTCCTCTTTCTCTGTCTCTCTGGGTGGAAAGAGGACCTGAGCGGTGGAGTTGACGTGGGTGGGTCTCAGCTCCCTGGAATAAAGAGAATCCCTGCTCCATGTAGGATGTGGCCAAACCCACCGACCGCAGGTGTGAGTGTCCACCTTGGGCTGCAGGGAGCACCCCCCCCCCCGGGCCCTGTGTCCCTCCAGCTGGGGCTGAGGGATGAGAGGACTCAGGGAGGTGGGCGGAGGACACCACAAGTCACTCCAGGGAAGAGTTTGTTTCCATCAGGCAGAGGGACGCCCCGTGAGGGGTTTCAAGGTGCTGGCATAGGGTTGGCGAGGTAGCTCACCTGGAGGGTCACCTGTGTGACTCACCTGGGGGCTCACCTGGGGGCTCACCTGGGGGATCACCTGGGTAACTCACTTGGGGGCTCACCTGGGGAATCACCTGGGGGAATCACCTGGGGGCTCACCTGGGTAACTCACTTGGGGGCTCACCTGGGGAATCACCTGGGGGAATCACCTGGGGCTCACCTGGGGAATCACCTGGGGGCTTACCTGGGGGAATCACCTGTGTGACTCACCTGGGTAACTCACTTGGGGGCTCACCTGGGGAATCACCTGGGGGATCACCTGGGTAACTCACCTGGGGGAATCACCTGGGGGCTCACCTGGGTAACTCACCTGGGGGAATCACCTGGGGGATCACCTGGGTAACTCACCTGGGGGAATCACCTGGGGGCTCACCTGGGGAATCACCTGGGGAATCACCTGGGGGAATCACCTGGGGGATCACCTGGGGGCTCACCTAGGGGATCACCTGGGTAACTCACCTGGGGGCTCACCTGGGGAATCATCTGTGTGACTCACCTGGGGGCTCACCTGGGCAACTCACTTGGGGACTCACCTGGGGGCTCACCTTGGCAACTCACCTGCGTGGCTCACCTGGGCAGGTCTCCTACGTGGCCCACCTGCGTGTCTCACCTGCATTGCCATGTGCAGGAGGCTGTGGGGTGCCTCTGTCTCTCTCCCATGTGGAAATGCTGGCTCACAGCCATGAGACCCTGGTGGTGACGGTGTGTGTGGAGCCTCAGGAGAGGACTGGCAATGTCACTCTGCCGTTCTCAAGTCCCATTTTATCTGCAAGTGATGGTGGCTGTTAGGACTATGAACGGCAGGCCTGGTCCCCACCTCAGCAGCCTCTGGGTCTCACGGTCTCAGCCTGCTCACCTCTGTGCTCCACGGGATTTCTTTTGTCTGATTTCTTTGCAAGTTCAGTTCTCCAGACTCTACACCTGTGTGAACCCATCTGGTGGCCAGCTACCTTTCATCTCATTTTTCTCAGCAGCCCCTCCAGTTCCACGTGTGTTCTGTCTCTTACAGGACCAGAGGCCTCGCTAGAGGTCGGGTCCCCTTCTAGCCTTCCAGGGTTCCCCAGGCTGCTCTCTCCACCTCTCCAGCATCTGCTGTTTCTGTCCTTTCTGATGTGTTTTTATGTGCTGCCCTGTGGCCCTGCAACTCATCTCCTGAGGACAGGTCCTAAGGAACCAGACACACCGACCCAGCCGTGCTCACAGCAGCACAGTGCGGAATAGCCAAAAAGGCTAATCACCAAAGGGCCCGTTTTTAACATGTTTATTTATTTGATTGGGGGGGGGGGATCAAGCAGAGCGAGCGAGAGAGAGAGAGAGAATGGGAATGAGAGGACAGGCACAGGCCCATGGAACTCCCCTGGTCCATATGTGGGGCTCCCACGTGCGGGGGCTTGAACCCCAGCCCCACAGCCTCACAGGGCGGCTTTAGGACCATGTCCTCACGTCGTAGAAGCCCGTCAGAAGCTGCCGCCTGCCCGGTCTGAGCAGCCCCGAGTGTGCCAGGGGCTCTGAGGGCGCGGGAGCAGAATCGGAGGCTGGGCCTTGGCCGCCCCTGGTCGGCCCCGTGTGCAGCGTGTCAGGAGAAGCCGGTCAGAGGACACCGCGCTCCGTGCTCTCCGCACACTCTCCCGGGACGCTGAGGGAGCACTGAGGGAACGAACGCCTTGCGATCTATTCAGCGACTCCTGACAGCACGTCTCCAAGCCAAAAGGAGGCTTCATCGTGGGCTCCTATTTTTATGATGAGCCGTCATCTGAGCTGCGGAGCAGACGGGCGGCCAGGCTGCCAGACTCCGGGCTCCGAGGATGCCCCGGTTTTGACAACAAACAGCCTGTCTTCGGAGCCTCGACTCTTTTGTATGTTTAAAGGACGCTTTCAAATTATGAAATTGGAATTCAAATGCTGTATTCCCTGGTGAACAATCTCCCTCCTTTCCCGTGGCAGACTGCCTTCATCTGCTTGAGAAAGAAAGATACCATTATTCCCATTATAATTCCACGGCAATTTTTTCCTTTTGCTTAGCTTCTCGAATTATTAGTTTAATAAAGGAGAAGTGCGGGTGTGATTTTAATTCCCTGAATATCACGTTGCAGAGGACAAGAGAAAATAATACTATCTCTCGCCTAGCTATTTATATCTAAGATTACACCTTTTCCCCACTGGGACAGTCACATCATGTTTTCCCTTGCATATTCATTTCCTGTGGAAAATAGAATGTTGCAGAAACGCAGAGTTTTGTGAAGATGTCAGTCGGCCTCGCTCACTGGGCAGGACATCAAAGGTTAAGAGGCAACCGGCACCACGGACAGGCGCACACGCAGAGACGAGACGCGAGCGGACACGGACTTGTGTGCTCCGAGAGGGCAACAGTGAGCACAGTGACAGTGAGCTCCCCGGTGCCCAGGAAGGAGCCCAGCCTCCAGTTTCCAGAAGCCAGGACCACAGAGGCTCCTGTGACTCTTAGAGGACACCCGGGTCCGGGCAGGCCAGAGCACAGAGGAGACGGTGCCGTTCCCTGTCAGATCTCTGTGGGCTGTGTGAGTCGCCTTTCACAGAGTTAGAGGCAGGAACGTCCTGCCACCATTTCAGAGCCGTGGCCTCAAGCAGGCGAGATCCCACGGCTTCTGAGCTGGCTTGTTCTCTTCTGTTGTTGTTGTTGAAATGTTTATGATCTTTATTTATTTATTTATTTATTGGATAGAGACAGCCAGAAATAGAAAGGGAAGGAGGGATGTAGAGGGAGAGAGACAGAGAGACACCTACAGCCCTGCTTCACCACTTGTGAAGCTTTTCCCCTGCAGGTGGGGACCAGAGGCTTGAACCTGGGTCCTGGTGCACTGTAACCTGTGCGCCCAACCGAGGTGCGCCACCACCCAGCTCCTGGCTAACTCGTGATGTTTACAGTTCACACAGAGAGACAGACAAACTGATAAGGAGAAACGCCACAGCAGTGAGGTTCCCCTGGTACCATGTGGCCCTCCCATGTGGTGCAGGGGTTGACATATTAGCAAGTCATGTGCCCTAGGGACTAAGGTCTCCCCTGCTCTAAAGGAATGCATTGAGCACACGCTTTGTTTTAGAATGATCACTGGGGCTGGGTGCCTGCACTATGACTCCACTGCTCCTGGCAGCCACATTGTAACCCTGATTTTTATTGGATAGAGACAGAGAGAAGTAGGGGGAAGGGGGATAGAGAGAGAGAGAGAGAGAGTTTTGCTTTACTGCTCATGAACTGTCTCCCCTGCAGGTGTGGGCTCAGCTCGAACCTGGGTCCTTGGGCTCACTCGGAAGGAATGTGTTTTAAATGGACAGCTTTCTGTGGTCAGAAAACAACACAGGTCGAGAAGTGCCGAGTCTGCGTGCTTTCTCTGCTCGCGTCTGGGGTGTCCTCTGGCCACGGGCCCACCCTTCAGGCAGACGTGGCGCCTCCCTGGGCAGTGTCTCACCTTCTGTCACACACAGCACCTTGCCCCAGAGATGCTCGGTCCCCTCTCTCTCTTTTAATTTTTACTTATTTAATTTTAATGACAGTTATGGAGAGCCCAGAGCCCTGCTGAGCGCTGGCTGATGGCGGTACTGGGGTTGAAACTGGGGCCTCAGAGCCTCAGGCAGGAGCATCTTCTGCAGAATCAACAGGCACAGAGACGTGTCTGTCTGCTTCCTGGGAGAGAAGCAGAGCCCCTACTCTGATGCCTGGACCCCATGCCTGCCAGCTCTGCATCTGGCCTCCCATCGACTTCCCCAGGAGCTGGTCCTCATGCTAAAACTGCAATTTACAACTTCTTCTTAGTATTTTTTATGTACCGACATTTCACTGCTGGCATGTAGAAATGTAACTAATTATTTTATTTTATTTATTTTCCCTTTTGTTGCCCTTGTTGTTTTATTGTTGTAGTTATTGTTGTCATTGATGTCATCGTTGTTGGACATGACAGAGAGAAATGGAGAGAAGAGGGGAAGACAGAGAGGGGGAGAGAAAGACAGACACCTGCAGACCTGCTTCACCACCTGGGAAGCGACTCCCCTGCAGGTGGGGAGCCGGGGGCTCGAACCGGGATCCTTACGCCGGTCCTTGTGCTTTGTGCCGCGTGTGCTTAACCGGCTGCGCTACCGCCCGACTGTAACTAATTCTTTTAAACTAACCTTTCTTCGGCAAACTTGAGCCTGTAGCACTGAGGGCAGTTTCTGTGTTACATGATCTTGCTTGCAGCTGAAGGAAGTTGGCCTTTTCTTCTCCCGTCAGGCATTTCAGGCCCCTTAGACTGTCTCTGTGCTGGGGAGAGCTCACTGGACAGGCCTGAGGGTGTCTGCGGACACTTCCCCCCAAACTCACTGGGAGATCTCACCCAGTGAGGGTGCAGCCTGGATCCCAGCACACTGCGGGGTAGTCACTTTCTCTCTGCCTCTCTGTCTCTGTCTCTGTACCTTTCTGAAAAAGTCAGCTCCAAGCAGTGAGACCCCAGCAGTGCTAAAAACCAATCAATCAATCAATCAGTCAATCAGTCAATCAGTCAGTCAATCTTTTTGTATCTTGCTACTTTACTGAACTTATTATTTCCAGCAGTCTGTTACTGGAGTCTTTGGGTTTCTCCAGCTATATCATCATGTCAACAGCGAACAGTGACAGCTTGACTTTTTTTTTCTTCAAATTTTTATTATCTTTAATTATTAGATAGAGACAGCCAGAAATTGTGAGGAAGGGGAAGACAGAGAGGGGAAGAGACAGAGAGACGCCTGCAGCCCTGCCTCACCACTTGCAAGGCTTCCCCCCTGCAGGTGGGGACATGGGGTTTGAACCTGAGTCCTTGTGCCCTGTAACGTGTGAGCTCAACCAGATGTGCCACCTCCCTGGCCACCCTGATCTCCCCCTTTCTAAGATCTCTGATACCTTTTTCTTGCCTGGCTGCAATGGTGAGGGCCTCCAGGGCTGTGCTGAATAGCAGTGGTGATGGTGGACGTCCTAGCCAGGGCCCAGGCTGTAGAGGGAAGCTTTTAGTCCTGCATCCCAGCCTGAGGGTGTCCTGTCTCTGCCTGGGAACCCAGGGTCTGTATCTGCCTGGGATTCTGGGGTGTCCTGTCTCTGCCTGGGATTCTGGGGTGTCCTGTCTCTGCCTGGGAATCCAGGGTCTGTATCTGCCTGGGATTCTGGGGTGTCCTGTCTCTCTGCCTGGGAACCCAGGGTGTCCATCTCTCTGCCTGGGAACTCAGGGTGTCTGTCTGCCTGGGATTCTGGGGTGTCCTGTCTCTGCCTGGAAACCTAGGGTGTCCATCTCTCTGTCTAGTAATCCAGGGTGTCTGTCTCTGCCCAGGATTCTGGGGTGTCCTGTCCCTGCCTGGGAACAAGGGGTGTCCTGGCCATCTGCCTGGGAACTCTGGTAACACAGCCAGTGAGAAGACAGAGCGGAGGAGACGTGGACAGGGGATGGGCCAGAGGGCTTAGCTGGGGACAGGAGAAGACAGGCCGGGCTCAGTCTGGAGGGCACAGGGCCGGAGTGTGGGTGGGGGCAGGGCAGAAGCCTCTCACCCCAGGGCTCCCTGCCTTGGGCCTTGGGGCTTCTGCAGAGGCAGCTCTGAGCCTCCTTCTGGGGCCCTCGCATCTGGCTGGTCGCCGCTGTCCTAGACTTGGCACCTGTGGCCGGGATAGGCCTGGCTGAGCAGCTGGGGGCTGGGTCCTCTCCTGGGGTCTCCCTGTGGCCCCCTGCCTGAGCTGGAAGCTTCTGGGCTGGGTTCTGCGAGGCTGTGGGCCCAGAGAGCTGGGGCCGGGGGCCGCTCTGGCTGACTGCAGGGTCTGGGCCTCTGCGGCTGGGGAGCTGGAGTTGCCTTCTTTTCATTGCAATCACATTTTTTTAAAAGTGCTTTCTGAGGGGTTTTAAAAAGTCCCCAATTATGTCTTATCCAATAGTCCTTAATTATAGACGATGGTGTAATTGCATGATTAGGGGCTTTTGGAAACTCTTGCTACTGGCTCTGCGGTCCAGGAGGGGCTGTGAGGGGGCTCTTGTGTGTCAGGGACAGAGGGAAGTGGGGTCCTATGCTCCGGGAGCCCCAGAGTTGCATATCCAGGGCAGCTGTGAGACTGGGCTGCAGACTCAGCTCGGTGGTTCTGCAAAGAGACCTTTATGCCCCAGGCCCCAGCCCCAGGGCCCCAGGTTCAACCCCGGGCAACACCGTGTGACAGAGTTGAGCTGTGCTCTGGTTCAAAAATAAGTCAAGATGAAATAAAAGAGATTTTAAACGAGAATGACTTAAGGAACCGGCTGAGGTCACAGCACAGTGGGTATGCAGAGCGACTTTCATGCCTGAGACTCCAAGGCCCCAGGTTCGATCCCAGGCACTGCTGCAAGCCAGAGGTGGGCAGTATCTGCTTGATAAATAAATCGACAAAAAAATATCAAAGCGAGGATCACTCGGGTCATTGTGTCTGCATGGTGGGCAGTGCCCCGTGCCTCTGCTCTCCTGCCAGACGACCTGTGCGGCCTGGCGGGCGGCTCTGGGTAGGACTGAGCTCCCAGCACCAGGCCCTGACAGTGGCCCTGGGCTCCTCAGGGACCAGAGGAGTGCCATAGCGCCTGCCCCTCTCTAGCAATCGGTGGCTTCATCAGGGATATCAAGGGCGGAACTGGGCCGGTGGGAGCAGGACACAGGGAGGGCACAGGGCACAGGGAGGGCACAGGACACAGGGAGGACACAGGGCACAGGACACAGGGAGGACACAGGGCACAGGACACAGGGAAGGCAAGGACACAGGGAGGACACACCCCTTGAGTGCCAGGACCCGGGTCCAGCCTGGTCACCGCAGGGAGCCCCGTGAAAGTGGAGGCGTCACCCTCAGTGGAGCAGTGCTGGTGTCTCTCCTCTTGCTGCCTCTGTCTCCGGAGAGTTAAAGGACACAGGGAAGGACGGTGGAGTTGGGCAGGCGGTAAGCCCCGGGCAGAAGGAGGGTAGAGGCTGTGGCACATGTCACCCACCTCATGGGCACCCCATGGTCGTGTCTGCAGGACCACAGGCGGAGCCGAGGCTGGGGTCTCGCTGGAGCTGAGCAGGGACGACCGGTGACACAGGGCACAGGCTGGCCACGCTCCAGGCCAGGAGAAGCGTGTCTGGGCCACTGGGTGTGAGGTTCTTTCTATTTTGAGGTGGGGAGGAGAGGGAGGGGAGCACTGTTTGGGGAGCTTCCTTGTGTGCTAGCACTCAAACCCAGGACTCTGGGGGTAGGGAGGTGCATGTACTGCGGCTTCAAAGGTCGCGAAAGGGCCAGGTGGGGGCGCCCAGAAGAGTGCACACCTTACAGTGCGCAATGACCCAGGTTCAAGCCCCCACTCCCCACTTGCAGGGGAGAAGCTTCATGAGAAGTGAGCAGGGCTGCAGGGGTCTCTGTCTCTCTGTCTCCCCTTCCTTTTATGTTTTCCTCTCTTCCCAATAAGTAAATAGATAAATAAATAAATAGGGGTCAGGCGGTGGCAAAGTCATTTAAGCACACATGTGAAAGGGCCTGGGTTCGAGTCCCCGGCTCCCCACCTGCAGGGGGATCACTTCACGAGCAGTGAACAAGGCTGCAGGTGTCTCTCTGTTTCTCTCCCTCTCTATCTCACTCCTCTCTCAGTTTCTCTCTGTCCCATCCAATAAAATGGAAGACACGGCCGACACCGAGCCCTGTGATGACCCAGGAGGCAAAAATAATAATGATGTGTTCAATAATAATAAAAGCGTTATAATAATAAAAGCGTAATAATCAAAGGACTCCTCCTATTGCAAAGGGTCTCTGTGCCCGTGCCCAGAGCTGCGTCACCCACAGGGAGTGACCAAAACTCAGCACAAGCCAAACGCCCGGCAGGCATGGCAGCTGGTCAGGAAGGGGTGCTCCCGGCCTGGTGCCCACAGTCGGGCACAATGCCTTCTTGTGGCCTGGGCGGAGGTGGCCGCGGCTGGAGGTGGTGAGAGGAGAGCCAGCCTCCGCACGGCCCTCAGGTGGGACAGACACCACCAGAGCTGACAGCCTTGTGCCCACACCGGGGTCCTTATGCTGGGCACGCCTAGCGCGGGGACCAGGTGGGGAGAGGAGGCCCGGGAGGAGGTGGCCAACTGGCCCTGCCCTGCGAGGGTTCCCACCCTCCCGTCCGCTCATGAGAGGTGGGGTGCATGGAGTGGGCCGTGACCCCGGAGCTGGCTGGTGCAGTCCCCACAGGGTCCCAGCGCAGGGGACAGGTGGGGTGGCCCTGGACCCTCAGAGAGCACCTGACACCCCCAACACACGGAGGCCTCGTCCCACAGGCCCTCCCCCACAGACCCTCCTCCCACAGACCCTCCTCCCAGTCCCCACAGACCCTCCTCCCAGCCCCCACAGACCCTCCTCCCAGCCCCCACACACCCTCCTCCCAGCCCCCACAGACCCTCCTCCCAGCCCCCACAGACCCTCCTCCCAGCCCCCCACACTCTCCTCCCAGCCCCCACACCCTCCTCCCAGCCCCCACACCCTCCTCCCAGCCCCCACACCCTCCTCCCAGCCCCCACACACCCTCCTCCCAGCCCCCACACCCTCCTCCCACCCCCCACACACCCTCCTCCCAGCCCCCACAGACCCTCCTCCCAGCCCCCACAGACCCTCCTCCCAGCCCCCACAGACGCTCCTCCCAGGCCTCCTGGCGGTGGAGATGGGAGCCTGCTCGTTGTCAGGGACTAATATTCCTGATAGAGCCTCCTTTGGAGCAAACCTGGAAATCAATAGTGGGAGAAGTCTCCAAATTGACACGGCCTTTGCAGAAGCCAGAGATAGATCTTCCTGTCACCGCGTCTCCCCTCCCTCGCCCGGCCCGGGGAGCAGAATTACCCGATTTCCACTTCCTCCATCTCACTCTGCGGCGGTAAAACGTGTATTGATTCATCTGCTGAAACAAGGAGCAGAAGGGCCCTTCACCCTGGTGGGGTCAGATGGGCTTGTGGGTGTCTAATTACACCTGCAGAGCTTGGATAAATCTCCCGGCCGGCCTCGGCCTCGCAGGACCCTCATCCCAGGCCTCTTAGCCAGGCCGCCGCCTTTGTTCCAGGAGGCCACGCGGCCCAGACTTAATATCCCCACGTCCATGGCCTCCCGAATCCGTATGGGAAATGAGACCCGCCACACGCAGGAGGAGTGTGGGGAGGGCGTCCGCTTCCCGGGGCCTCAGATGGCCGGGGCCCAGGACGGCTCCCTGAAGCCCTCTCAGGCCTCCCAAATGCTCCCAGGAGGCCGGGCGGACTCAGTTGTTCCAAACTCCTTCCTGGAATTCTGGGACTTTGTGTCCCAGCAGCTCAGGGCGGCAGGACAGCGCCAGCACCAGGGTCTGACTCCACACAGACCATCCGGATGAGAGCGAGATGGAGAGGGAGCCCTGACAGCCTGGGCTTGAGGCCCTGCCGCCATTCCTGTCCGCCCCCAGGCTGCCGGCAGACTGTGACAGAGCCAGGAAAGCACTTTGCGACTCTGAACAGCAGCAACAACAAACCCGTAAGGCTGTGGGATAGCTCACTTGGGCAGGCCCTGCTCTGCCAGGAAGGGAGCTTCCGCGCTGGGTCCTCTCCCCACTCTTTCTGCCCTTCTGTCTTCTTTTCTCTCTGTCTCTCTCTCTCTCTCTCTCAAAATAAATAATAAATATATTTTAAAAAAACCAACAGTGTATCTCTCAGAGGGAAACAAACAAGGAATGCCACCCAGAGGGGAGAGGGGGACGCCCCGTGTGGGAAGGGCTGGCTTTGGCGGGAGGCGTCCTACCAGCCTGGGCCCAGGGGACACAGAGAAAGGTCCTGGCTCCAGCCCTGGTGCCCCTTAGGCCAGAGTGATGTGCTGGGGCCTCTCCCTCTCTTTCTCTCTCTCTCCAAATAAGTTGATCTATAGACACTTTTTGCCGAAAATAAGAAGGAACTACTTATTCCAGAAGCCGGCACGGCGGCACAGACCCCAGATCAGATCAAGTCACGGTGACACCAGGACTTGCCCTCTCTCATCTGTCCCACGCAGGAGGCGCAGCACAGGGCACGGGGACACCGCAGGTCACTGTGGGCCCAGCTTTGTCTGCCCAGGGACATTTTTCCAAGTCAGCGAATGTGGATTTGCATTATTCTCTTTAATAGCCAGATTGTACGGACGGCCTCTAATTTATTTAACAGATTTGCTTTGATGAACATTCAGGTCGATTCCAATTTCCTCCAATATAAATAATGCTGTAATGAACGTTACTGGGCTGATATTTGTTTTTTGACTTATTGAATTCTTTTCCTTAAATATGTCAGGATCAAACTGGACTGTGGAAAGATAGGCTGGGTCTGACGTTGGTCACTCTCCCCCGTTCTGTCCAGCCCCCCAGACAGGCCTCTTCCTCTGCCCCTGGCGAGCGGGCTCCCAGCTCTGGTCACTTCCTCCAAGATGGCACAACACAAACACCTGTGAGCACCTGTGAGCATCCTTCCTGATTCCTCTTCCTCTGTCCATGTGTGCCCTGCAGGCTGTGAGGCCCCTGTGTACATTTCAGGGCGCCGGCAACACGTGGCCCTCTCACACGGCACTGCACGCTGACAGGTGGGCGCGGGACAGAGCCCCTCGAGGCAGCTCTGCCCTCTGGGCAGAGTGTCCCCGCTGCCTTTCTGCCCCTCAGCCAGTCTGGCTTCCCGGTGCAGTCGCTGTGTCTGTCCTCTGTGGTCTTCTGGGAGCACCTCGTACCCAGACACCATCCCGGCCTCACGGCTGTAAGGCTGGTGACTGCCAGCGGGCCGTGCACAGTCTGCAGAGTGGGCACAGGGGGCAGTGACTGTGCCAGTCTGGTTTGCTCTCTCCCCATTCCATTTTTTCCCTTCCTTCCTTCCTTCCTCCCTTCCTTCTACAAACACAGGATTGGGTGTTTCTGTACAGATGGCGCAGCTTCCCAAGAGGCTAAGAATCCCACTGGCCCTGCAATGACCTTAAGCGGAGGAAGAGAGGCTGAGTTCTCCAGAGCAGGAGGGCTGCCGGCCTGGCCTGAGCCTGTGGGGAGGCTCACAGGCCCCTCTTCCTCCTTCGCTCTCTCTCCCTCTCTCTCCCCAGCCCTGGGCTTCTCTCCTGAGCACCTTCCTGACTGCTTTCCTAGATTCGGTCTGTGACGGGTGGGGTGGGACTGTCATCAGCATCACGTCTGGCATCTGAGTCTACACACCAACAGGAAACAGCTGATACCCCTTCTTAGCCTAAAATATTTCATTATTCAAGATTTAACTTAATTTTCAGGACCCAAAGTTGAGTTAGTCTGCTCATAAAAATCATTTCTAGACTTCCCTTCCTCTCCACCTCCATGTCCGGCCCTCCCCTCCTCTCTCCTCTCCCTCTCTCCTCTCTCCTCTCTCCTCTCTCCTCTCTCCTCTCTCCTCTCTCCTCTCTCCTCTCTCCTCTCTCCTCTCTCCTCTCTCCTCCCCTCCTCTCCAACTCCCCATCTCCCCCACCTCCCCTTCTCCCTCCAACTCACCCTGGCTGGTGGGACTCAGAGGACCTTGGCCTGGGGCTGACCCCTCCCTGTGTCCTCAGGGAAGAGAAGAGGGTCCTGGCCTGGCTGCCTGGAGACCCCTTGTTGGAGGGCAGTTTACAGAGAGCAGTACACTCACCTGCCCCTGCCCCCTGCCCCTGCCCCCCCTCCCCCCTGTCCCCCCTCCCCTGTCCCCTCCCCGTCCCCCTGCAGCAGCCAGGTCAGGCCCAGCCCAGGCCCAGAAACCCAGTGTGTCTGCACATCCTGCCCCGGCTCCCTCCCTCCCTGACAGCAAAGGCCACAATCTGCAGATGGAGGCAGAGGGGACCCTGGAGACAGAGGCTGGAGCTCATCCCTGAGGGTCCTGCCTTCCCCAGAAGGGACCAGAGAGCTGGGGGACCAGGGGCTGGGGTCTCTCTCTCTCTCTCTCTCCCTCTCTTCATCCCCTGAGGGTCCTGCCTCCCCCAGAAGGGACCAGAGAGCTGGGGACCAGGGGCTGGGGTCTCTCTCTCTCTCTCTCTTCATCCCCTGAGGGTCCTGCCTCCCCCAGAAGGGACCAGACAGCTGGGGACCAGGGGCTGGGGTCTCTCTCTCTCTCTCTTCATCCCCTGAGGGTCCTGCCTTCCCCAGAAGGGACCAGAGAGCTGGGGGACCAGGGGCTGGGGTCTCTCTCTCTCTCTCTCTCTTCATCCCCTGAGGGTCCTGCTTTCCCCAGAAGGGACCAGAGAGCTGGGGGACCAGGGGCTGGGGTCTCTCTCTCTCTATCTCTCTTCATCCCCTGAGGGTCCTGCCTCCCCTAGAAGGGACCAGAGAGCTGGGGACCAGGGGCTGGGGTCTCTCTCTCTCTTTCTCCATCCCCTGAGGGTCCTGCCTTCCCCAGAAGGGACCAGAGAGCTGGTGGACCAGGGGCTGGGGTCTCTCTCTCTCTCTCTCTTCATCCCCTGAGGGTCCTGCCTTCCCCAGAAGGGACCAGAGAGCTGGGGACCAGGGGCTGGGGTCTCTCTCTCTCTCTCTCTTCATCCCCTGAGGGTCCTGCCTCCCCCAGAAGGGACCAGAGAGCTGGGGACCAGGGGCTGGGGTCTCTCTCTCTCTCTCTCTCTTCATCCCCTGAGGGTCCTGCCTCCCCAGAAGGGACCAGAGAGCTGGGAGACCAGGGGCTGGGGTCTCTCTCTCTCTCTCTCTCTCTCTCTCTCTCCCTCCATCCCCTGAGGGTCCTGCCTTCCCCAGAAGGGACCAGAGAGCTGGGGGACCAGGGGCTGGGGTCTCTCTCTCTCTCTCTTCATCCCCTGAGGGTCCTGCCTTCCCCAGAAGGGACCAGAGAGCTGGGGACCAGGGGCTGGGGTCTCTCTCTCTCTCTCTCTTCATCCCCTGAGGGTCCTGCCTCCCCCAGAAGGGACCAGAGAGCTGGGGGACCAGGGGCTGGGGTCTCTCTCTCTCTCTCTCTCTCCATCCCCTGAGGGTCCTGCCTCCCCAGAAGGGACCAGAGAGCTGGGGGACCAGGGGCTGGGGTCTCTCTCTCTCTCTTCATCCCCTGAGGGTCCTGCCTTCCCCAGAAGGGACCAGAGAGCTGGGGACCAGGGGCTGGGGTCTCTCTCTCTCTTTCTCTCTCTCTCTCCTACACACCCACATGGCTTGCAGTTTCTTCTCCTTTTCTGTCCTCACTTTCTCCCACTCAGTGCTCCTCTTCTCTGTGATTCCTCCATGGAGGATCAGTCTAGACCCCAAGGTGGGGGAGCTGGGGACCTGGGAAGCTGCCCTCCTGAGCTACCCTGCCCCCACCCCCCACAGGAGGAGGCGTCTGTGAGTCCTCACCACAGGACTGTCACTTCTACGCTGTGGCCTTTGACTCACCTCAGCCCTTTCTATGTCGAGGTTTCCGTTTACTGGGTTTGTTTCCTGTGTGGTCACTGTGACAGCATGTCCCCCACCACAGAGTCCCATGTCACCCTCTGAGGGCAGGTGCCCTGCCCCCAGCTGGAGGGCCTGGAGGTGACCCCAGTCACCGCCGTGACAATGCTTCTTGTAACCAGATGTTTTAGGCAGATCTGAAATTTCAAGGTTATTTTCTCTGGTAAGAGAAAGAATTGCTGTGAATCTGAGGGGCTGTGCGCCATTCCAGCCACCCGCGGAGGCCGCCACTGGGGGCCAGCTCCATACGAGGGGGTCGGGCCCAAGGAGGGCTCCCTCCAGGGCTTTTGTGCAGAAAGGCCCTCAAGGTGATGCACAAGGCCCTTCCTGCCTCAGCCCTGGGCTTCCTGCAGAGCCTGCCAGTTCCGGGAGAGCTGAGGAATGGAACGGGTCTTGTTCATCACAGCACTGCCCGGCTCCCGGCTCCCGGCCCCCGGCTCCCGGCTCCCAGCTCCGGCACAGGGCGGCCAGGGCCCAGACCTGTATCTCCAAGCCCAGACGCCAAAGCCTGTCTAAACTGCCAAGTCCTGTCTCAGGACTGATGGTTTATTTTATTTTGCTTCATCTTATTTATTTCCTCGCTCCTGTCACCAAAGGCCTGTGTCCCCACTGTAGTTCTCCTATGGTCTTGGATATAGGGTGACAGTTTCTTTTCCACATTCGTAGATTCAGTTCTCCATATCCCACACGAGTGAAGCCATTCCGTAATTGTCCTTCTCCTCCTTCCTTATTTCACTGAGCACTGTCTTCTCCAGCTCCATCTACTTTACCCTGAAGGACATAGTATCATTCCTTTTCATTGCTGAGTAATACTCCATTGAGTGTATGTCCCATGACTTTTTAACCAGTCATCTGCCAAAGGGCATTTTGCTCATTTCTGGGCTTTTGCAGGACTGACACTTTCACTGCAGACAAAGCACGAGGCCCAGACAAGGCGGCTTCTCTGGCCCCGGGAGGCGACTCAGTGCAGCTGGCGTGCGTAGTCCAGGCTGCAGTCACGCTCTGGCCCGTGTGTAATAAAGAACGCGTGAAGCCTTCCTGCCTGTGTTGGGAGCACAGCCGGTTATCTTTCCTGCAGATGGCTCCCTCCCTCCCTCCCTCCCTCCCTCCCTCTCTCTCCCACCCCTTCTTCTTCTCCCTCTCTCTTTCCTTTTCCTACCTCTTTCTCTCCTCATTCCTTCTCAATGTCTCTATGTCCTATCAAAATAAAATTTAGAAAGGGATTTACATTTTTTTTTTTTGAAATAAGCAGTACATGTGGTCCAGGAGATGGTGCAGTGGATAAAGCATTGGACTCTCACCCATGAGGCCCTTAGTTCAATCCCCGGCAGCACATGTACCAGAGTGATGTCTGGTTCCTTACCTCTCCCCTATCTTTCTCATGAATAAATAAATAAATCCTAAAAAAAAGAGAGAGAAGTAACAAGTACATGTCATAAAATGGAAATACAGAAACCATTTTTACAACAAAACATGAGCTGTGGTTGAGAAGTGAAATGGACTTGCTTCACTTGTTCTGCTGTTTCTCACTTGAATTTTCTGAGTTGCATAACTCACTCCAATCCATCCAGCGATGTGCATATCTCTCTTTTTAAAAGTATCGGTGAATAGCCCAGAACTTTATTTTTTTACCTTTATTTATTATTGGATAGAGACAGACAGCTGGGGGTTGAGAGAAAGGGGGCGTCAGAGGGAGAGAGACAGAGAGACAGCCGCAGCCGCGCTCTGCCCCGCGAGGCTCCCCTGAGGCGGGTTCTCTTTCTGTGCTTTGGGGCTGAGGAGCCTGACCCACATCCAGAGAGCCGGCAGCTCCTTGCCCCGCTCCACGTCTTCTCGTCGCGATTCCATCAAGATGCTCCTTCCCCAGGAGTTCGAGGTGGCCTCTGCCACCCTTCCGCCTCGGGGACAGCCAGGTCGGACATTGGCACCCAGAGGGGCTGCTCCCACAGCTCAGTGCCTCTGCCTTAATGCGGGCCGCGATCAGACAAGCTGAGCTGAGTCTTTCCAGTGGCTCGCGGAGATGCTGTTTGTGTTTGGACGTAAACCAGGGCTGAACTATAAGCCGGTGAGCAGAGCTCCCCTGAAGCCTGACTCAGAGGTGAAGGCAGTGCCGCTCTGCGGGCGGGCAGGGGCCTCGGGGTCCGGGGAGCTGGGGGCGCAGATGTGTTTGCAGACGGCAGAGCCAAGAGCCCCAAGACTTGCGTGAGCTGTCAACTCCATAAACAATTTCCCTGGGAGAGCTGCCCGCTTCTGATTTGTTTACCCGCGCTCTGAGTCAGCCTCGGTAAGAAGAGGTCTCCCAAGACACGTCTCCCAGAATCGTAATTAGAACGAGCCTCGGTCGGTACTTTCTGGACATCAAAGGCCGGCCCACCCCCTGCGTCAGCTCTGAGCCACTGGCAGGACCGCAGCTGGGGGCCCCAAACACTCGGATACAGTCTCCCTCTGTCCTCTGCACATGTGCCCAGGGCGGCGCTGGCCTGCGGGTCCCGGGGGCACGTGGGGGGCCCAGACGCATGGAGACCAGCTGTCTCTGTGGTACACGTGCACCAGCCCAGCCCAGATCGAAGGAGCAGGGGACTCGGGGACCCAGGAAGGGCCGCCACACAGACACACCAGGACACACGTCTCTGAGGAGGCCACAGGCAGTGATGGGACAGAGGCCAGCTCAATCTGAGGCATGGGCAAGCTGAGAGGGCGAGACCAGAGCCTGCACCCTTCCCCTCTCCCTCCCTTCCCGCCTCCCACCCCAGGTCCTGTCCAGATGGAGAGAGAGAGAGACAGGAGAACAGGGGCCTGGGGAGACGGCACAGAGGTTCTGCAGAGACCCTCCTGCCCGAGGCTCTGAGGGCCCAGGTTCAATCCCCAGCACCACCCTCAGCCAGAGCTGAGCAGGAAGCTGGTAGCTCTCTCTGTAGCTCTCATTTAAACAATAAAATAAGTAAAACCATGTTAAAAAGGAGCGCAGGGGAGTGACCACGGCGCCAAGCCTCCTCCAGGGTTCTGTGGCTGTGGTCTCTCACATATGGGCGGGTGCACTGCCCCGTGAGCCATTTACTCAGCCCGGGACCTCAGTTCCCTCAGGAGAACTTAGCCAAAGAGAATCTATAAAGCTGCCACTGAAAACAACAGCAACAACCCAAACCGGACAGCAGATCCTCCGTGGACACTCTGCTGTGTTTAAAAGATGCAGCTGTGCCCTTGTGTGTAAGATGGTGGAAATGGAGAGGCCGTCTTTGGTGAAGGCACTGAGGCAGGGGAGAGGGGCTGGCGGCATCACTCGCCTGTGCAGAGGACACAGGACCGCAGAGTCTGCAGGGGGCTCCACTGGGGGTGGGGGGAGGAGGGGTGTGGCAGGAGCGTGGCCGTGTGGGTCAGGGGTGGTCAGGGGTGAATCCAGGGTGGGTCAGGGGTGGTCAGGGGTGAATCCAGGGTGGGTCAGGGGGTGGTCAGGGGTGAATCCAGGGTGGGTCTGGGGCAAGTCAGGGGTAGGTCAAGGGTGGACATGGTCAGTCCCTAGTGGACACGGTCAGTTCCTGGTGGACATGGTCAGTAGTTCAGTAGGTCCTCTGAGCTGTGAGCAGTTAACCTTGAGGGGCCCCTTAGGGTCTGGGATAGAGGGGTGCCTCAGGATCTGTCTGGGACCCAGGACCCAGGACCTAGTGACCCAGGACCCAGTGACCCAGGACCCAGGACCCAGGACCCAGTGACCCAGGACTCAGTGACCCAGGACCCAGGACCCAGTGACCCAGGACCCAGGGATTCAGTGACCCAGGACCCAGTGACCCAGGACCCAGGACCCAGTGACCCAGGACCCAGTGACCCAGGACTCAGTGACCCAGGACACAGGACCCAGTGATCCAGGACCCAGGGATTCAGTGACCCAGGACTCAGTGACCCAGGACCCAGGACTCAGAACCCAGGACCCAGGACCCAGGGACTCAGAGACCCAGTGACCAGGACTCAGTGACCCAGGACCCAGTACTCAGTACTCAGGACCCAGGACCCAGTGACCCAGTGACCCAGGACCCAGGGACCCAGAACCCAGGACCCAGGACTCAGAGACCCAGGACCCAGGACCCAGGAATCAGTGACCCAGGACCCAGGACTCAGTGACCCAGGACTCAGGACCCAGGACCCAGGACCCAGGACTCAGAGACCCAGGACCCAGGACCCAGGGACCCAGAACCCAGGACCCAGGACTCAGTGACCCAGGACCCAGGACCCAGGACCCAAGACTCAGTGACCCAGGACCCAGGACCCAGGACCCAGGACCCAGGACCCAGGGACTCAGAGACTCAGGACGCAGGACCCAGGACCCAGGACCCAGGGACCTGATACCCAGCAGTGAGCCAGGCCTGGCTCCCAGCCACGGGCCTCATTCTCTGCCAAGGGGCCTCGTCCCGGCTTAACGTGAACGAGCTGTCCGGGCAGATGTGGGGTGAGTGCCCCCCTGTTCTTCAAACATGTTTCCCAGTGCAATTTCTCCTTAACAGCATCTCTATAAATGCCATGATTAAGTTTTATATATTTCTGTATATCTGATTATTTACCAAATGCAGCTGGCGTTCTGTAGCTGGTCTCAGATGTTTAGAGTGGAATCAATTGTTTGCAGGAATCTCACTCTCTGAGGGAGCTGGAGTTCTCCGTTGCTCGGCTCTGTTTCTCTGTCTTTTGGTTGAGGGTGTGGACATGGATGTCCAGAGGGGCTCTCCCTCCACCCACCCCCACCTGCTAGCACTTCATCTCTCTCCAGAGATCTCTGGCCTTGACCTTTCCTGTCCTGGGTGGGAGTAGGGACTGTCCCTCCTGCTTCCCCAGAGCCCCACTCAAGCCTGGTTCCACTGCTCCCCAGCTAATCTATTTTAAAAAGCATCTTTATTTATTGGATAGACACAGGCAGAAATTGAGAGGAAGGGGTGAGAGAGGGAGACAGAGACACCCTCAGCCCTGCTTCAGCACTTGTGAACATTTGTGAAGCTTTTCCCCTCACAGGTGGGGCCTGGGGGCTCGAACCTGGGTCCTTGCACACTGTAACATGTACGCTCAGCCAGGGGTGCCACCACCCAGCTCCTATTTTTATGCCGTTTATCTTGGAGACAGAGAAGGGAGGATAGACACCACGGCACTCAAGTGTTCCTCCCCTAGTGCTGTGGAGGCCCCCAACCCTGTGGCCCTGGGTTCGAACCCAGGACACAGTGATAGTGAGAGCCCTACTGAATGAAATATGCCCAGGTCCCACCCACCCTGCTTCACTGTGAAAGGTCATGCTCACAGATGACAAGAGAGGCCTAACGGGAAAACGTTATAAACTATCTACTTCAGAAAACACCAGTGGGCGAGCGAGGCTGGGTGTGGGCACACCCATCTGAGGACACACGCACAAGGACCAGGGTTTGCGCCCTGCAGGAGGGTAGCTTCGTAAGGGCTGAAGCAGGGCTGCAGGTGTCTCTCTGTCCCCCTCTTTCTCCCCTTTCCCTGTCAATTTCCCTCTGTCTCTATCCAATAGGTAAGCACACAAATAAATAAATAAAAGATTAAAAAATGAATTGGCAATTCTAAACACATTAGATAATGGTGGGCCAGAGAGATAGCATAGTGATTCATACACTAGAGCCTCCTGCCTGGGGCTCAGGTCCCCGGCTCAGTCCCCAGCACCCCCTTCAGCCAGAGCTGAGCAGGGCTCTGACATACTTCCCATGAAGGATTTTTCTTATATTTAATACAGAACAGTGAATAGTGAGGTAATCTTCGATGAAATGAGGTAGGATGAAGGGAAAAGAAAGTAATTTGGAAAAAAGCAATAATTGATATTAAAAGTAGATTGAAATTTCTGTAGACCTGAGAGATACATTATAGTTTTTATTTTTTTAAATTCCAAGTTTTGCTAGGCATAATTAAAACACGCCTTGAGATATCTTCTTCTGAAAGAAAATACCACCTAGACTAGATTGACAATTTCTTTTTCTTTTCAGTAATGGCGATGCTAGCTCTCCGTTCCTTTTTTATTAAGCCAGATGAGTCGACGCTGTCAGTTCCCCCAGACAGGCTCAGAGGACCCCGTGTCCTTTGTATATTACGGCCTCGTTCACGAGATGCCTTTAATAAGCGCTTCTGAAATCCTTGCAGATTGATACGCACCATCTGGAGAGTCCTGGTGGAGCTGTTTCCCCCACCTTGGCCTCTTGCATAGCTGTTTTATGGCAGGGCCCTCTCCCCGGGAAGCGCCGCCTCCCTTTACGGTTCTTGTCTGTGCCTCTTCACGCACCTCTGGCGGCCTCCACCCACCCTCTCAAACTCATCCTGGGGTGAGTCATAAATCATGCCCTATTAAAGAAACCGAATTTTCTGGGCCTTAAGATTGGAAAATTATTAACCTAATTCTTTACAAATTGCACGGCAGATAATATCTGATAATCCATTAAGCGCGGCTTAATCGATGTCTTCCATCCTAATGCGAGCGCACGATAGATAGGAATTTAGGCTGATGAAGAGACTAATGTAGGGCCCTGTGCAGCCCAGCTTGCTGGGAATGGGCCTCTTCTGATGGAGCAGGCCTGAAAATTAGATCAGCCCACTCCCTTTAAATATGTTAATGTTGTTATGAGACAAGATCTAGAAAGACTAACCCAGGAGGATCTTATGAAGAGTCAGCTGGCTCTGGTCTCCAGGGCGGCTTCCTTTTGCCCTCCTAGGACCCTCCTGACCCCCTGGGTCTCTCCTGCCCCCCCTGGGTCCCTCCTGCCCCCCTGCATCCCTCCTGCCCCCCTGGGACCCTCCTGCCCCCCTGCGTCCCTCCTGTCCTCCTGGGACCCTCCTGCCCCCTGGGTCCCTCCTGCCCCCCTGGGAACCTCCTGCCCCCCTGGGTCCCTCCTGCCCCCCTGCATCCCTCCTGCCCCCATGGGTCCGTCTTGCCCCCCTGGGACCCTCCTGGCCCCTGTGTCCCTCCTGTCCCCCTGGATCCCTCCTGCCCTCCTGGGACCCTCCTGCCCCCTGGGTCCCTCCTGTCCCCCTGGATCCCTCCTGCCCCCCTGGGACCCTCCTGCCCCACTGCGTCCCTCCTGTCTTCCTGGGACCCTCCTGCCCCCTGGGTCCCTCCTGACCCCTGGGAACCTCCTGCCCCCCTGGGTCCCTCATGCCCCCCTGCATCCCTCCTGCCCCGATGGGTCCGTCCTGCCCCCCTGGGACCCTCCTGGCCCCTGTGTCCCTCCTGTCCCCCTGGATCCCTCCTGCCCTCCTGGGACCCTCCTGCCCTCCTGGGGCCCTCCTGCCCCTCTGGGTCCCTCCTGCCCCCCTGCGTCCCTCGTGCCCCCCTGGAACCATCCTGCCCCCTGTGTCCCTCCTACCCCCTGGGTCTCTCCTGCCCCCCTGGGTCTCTCCTGCCCCCCTGTGACACTCCTGCCCCTGCGTCCCTCCTGCCCCCCTGGGTCCCTCCTGCCCCCTGCGTCCCTCCTGCCCCCCTGGGTCCCTCCTGCCCCCCTGGGACCCTCCTGCCCCCCTGCGGCCCTCCTGCCCCTCTGGATCCCTCCTGCCCTCCGGGGACCCTCCTGCCCCTCTGGGTCACTCCTGCCCTCCTGCGTCCCTCCTGCCCCCATGCATCCCTCCTGCCCCCCTGGAACCCTCCTGCCCTCCTGGGACCCACCTGCCCCTCTGGGTCCCTCCTGGCCCCTGCGTCCCTCCTGCCCCCCTGCATCCCTCCTGCCCCCCTGGAACCATCCTGCCCCCTGCGTCTCTCCTGCCCTCCTGTGTCCCTCCTGCCCCTCTGGGTCTCTCCTTCCCCCCTGGGTCCCTCCTGCCCTCCTGGGACGCTCCTGCCCCTCTGGGTCCCTCCTGCCCCCCTGCGTCCCTCCTGCCCCCCTGGAACCCTCCTGCCCCCTGCGTCCCTCCTGCCCCCTGGGTCTCTCCTGCCGCCCTGGGTCTCTCCTGCCCCCCTGCATCCCTCCTGCCCCCTGCGTCCCTCCTGCGCCCCTGCGTCACTCCTGCCCCCTGGGTCTCTCCTGCCCCCCTGGGTCCCTCCTGCCCCCCTGGGCACCTCCTGCCCCCCTGGGACCCTCCTGCCCTCCTGGGACGCTCCTGCCCCTCTGGGTCCCTCCTGCCCCCCTGCGTCCCTCCTGCCCCCCTGGAACCCTCCTGCCCCCTGCGTCTCTCCTGCCCCCCTGGATCCCTCCTGCCCCCTGGGTCTCTCCTGCCCCCTGTGTCCCTCCTTCCCCCTGCGTCCCTCCTTCCCCCTGCGTATCTCCTGCCCCTTCGAGTCCCTCCTGCCCCTCTGGGTCCCTCCTGCCCCCCTGGGTCCCTCCTGCCCCCCTGGAACCCTCCTGCCCCCTGCGTCCCTCCTGCCCCCTGGGTCTCTCCTGCCCCCCTGGGTCTCTCCTGCCCCCCTGCATCCCTCCTGCCCCCTGCGTCCCTCCTGCCCCCTGCGTCCATCCTGCGCCCCTGCGTCCCTCCTGCCCTCTGGGTCTCTCCTGCCCCCCTGGGTCCCACCTGCCCCCTGGGTCCCTCCTGCCCCCCTGCGTCCCTCCTGCCCCCTGCGTCCCTCCTGCCCCCTGCGTCCCTCCTGCCCCCCCTGCGTCCCTCCTTCCCCCTTCGTCCCTCCTTCCCCCTGCGTCCCTCCTGCCCCCTGCATCCCCCCTGCGCCGCTGGGTCCCTCCTGTCCCCTGGGTCTCTCCTGCCCCCCTGCATCCCTCCTGCCCCCCTGCATCCCTCCTGCCCCCCTGCGTCCCTCCTGCCCCCCCTAGGACCCTCCTGCCCCCCTGCGTCCCTCCTGACCTCCTGGGACCCTCCTGCCCCCCTGCATCCCTCCTGCCCCCTGCGTCCCTCCTGCCCCCCCTGCGTCCCTCCTGCCCCCTGCGTCCCTCCTGCCCCACTGGGTCCCTCCTGCCCTCCTGGGACCCTCCTGCCCCCCTGCGTCCCTCCTGCCCCCCTGGGTCCCTCCTGCCCCCCTGGGACTATCCTGCCCCCCTGCATCCCTCCTGCCCCTCTGGATCCCTCCTGCCCTCCGGGGACCCTCCTGCCCCTCTGGGTCCCTCCTGGCCCCTGCGTACCTCCTGCCCCATGCATCCCTCCTGCCCCTCTGGAACCCTCCTGCCCTCCTGGGACCCTCCTGCCCCTCTGGGTCCCTCCTGCCCCACTGCGTCCCTCCTGCCCCCCTGCATCCCTCCTGCCCCCCTGGAACCATCCTGCCCCCTGCGTCTCTCCTGCCCTCCTGTGTCCCTCCTGCCCCTCTGGGTCCCTCCTGCCCCCCTGGGTCCCTCCTGCCCCCTGCGTCCCTCCTGCCCCCTGGGTCTCTCCTGCCCCCCTGGGTCTCTCCTGCCCCCCTGCATCCCTCCTGCCCCCTGCGTCCCTCCTGCCCCCTCCGTCCCTCCTGCCCTCTGGGTCTCTCCTGACCCCCTGGGTCCCTCCTGCCCCCTGGGTCCCTCCTGCCCCCCTGCGTCCCTCCTGCCCCCTGCGTCCCTCCTGCCCCCCTGGGTCTCTCCTGCCCCCCTGCGTCCCTCCTGCCTCCCTGGGTCCCTCCTGCCCCCCTGGGACCCTCCTGCCCCCCTGCGTCCCTCCTGCCCCCCTGGGTCCCTCCTGCCCCCCTGGGTCCCTCCTGCCCTCCTGGGATCCTCCTGCCCCCCTGCGTTCCTCCTGTCCCCCTGGATCCCTCTTGCCCTCCTGGGACCCTCCAGCCCCCTGGCCCTCCTGCCCCCCTGCGTCCCTCCTGCCCCCCTGCGTCCCTCCTGCCCTCCTGGGACCCTCCTGCCCCCCTGGGTCCCTCCTGCCCTCCTGGGTCCCTCCTGCCCCCCTGGGTCTCTCCTGCCCCCTGCGTCCCTCCTGCCCCCTGCGTCAGTCCTTCGCCCCTGCGTCCCTCCTGCCCCCTGGGTCTCTCCTGCCCCCCTGGGTCCCTCCTGCCCCCTGGGTCCCTCCTGCCCCCCTGCGTCCCTCCTGCCCCCTGCGTCCCTCCTGCCCCCTGGGTCTCTCCTGCCCCCCTGGGTCCCTCCTGCCCCCCTGGGCACCTCCTGCCCCCCTGGGACCCTCCTGCCCTCCTGGGACGCTCCTGCCCCTCTGGGTCCCTCCTGCCCCCCTGCGTCCCTCCTGCCCCCCTGGAACCCTCCTGCCCCCTGCGTCTCTCCTGCCCCCCTGGATCCCTCCTGCCCCCTGGGTCTCTCCTGCCCCCTGTGTCCCTCCTTCCCCCTGCGTCCCTCCTTCCCCCTGCGTATCTCCTGCCCCTTCGAGTCCCTCCTGCCCCTCTGGGTCCCTCCTGCCCCCCTGGGTCCCTCCTGCCCCCCTGGAACCCTCCTGCCCCCTGCGTCCCTCCTGCCCCCTGGGTCTCTCCTGCCCCCCTGGGTCTCTCCTGCCCCCCTGCATCCCTCCTGCCCCCTGCGTCCCTCCTGCCCCCTGCGTCCCTCCTGCGCCCCTGCGTCCCTCCTGCCCTCTGGGTCTCTCCTGCCCCCCTGGGTCCCACCTGCCCCCTGCGTCCCTCCTTCCCCCTGCGTCCCTCCTGCCCCCTGCATCCCCCCTGCGCCGCTGGGTCCCTCCTGTCCCCTGGGTCTCTCCTGCCCCCCTGCATCCCTCCTGCCCCCCTGCATCCCTCCTGCCCCCCTGCGTCCCTCCTGCCCCCCCTAGGACCCTCCTGCCCCCCTGCGTCCCTCCTGACCTCCTGGGACCCTCCTGCCCCCCTGCATCCCTCCTGCCCCCTGCGTCCCTCCTGCCCCCCCTGCGTCCCTCCTGCCCCCTGCGTCCCTCCTGCCCCACTGGGTCCCTCCTGCCCTCCTGGGACCCTCCTGCCCCCCTGCGTCCCTCCTGCCCCCCTGGGTCCCTCCTGCCCCCCTGGGACTATCCTGCCCCCCTGCATCCCTCCTGCCCCTCTGGATCCCTCCTGCCCTCCGGGGACCCTCCTGCCCCTCTGGGTCCCTCCTGGCCCCTGCGTACCTCCTGCCCCATGCATCCCTCCTGCCCCTCTGGAACCCTCCTGCCCTCCTGGGACCCTCCTGCCCCTCTGGGTCCCTCCTGCCCCACTGCGTCCCTCCTGCCCCCCTGCATCCCTCCTGCCCCCCTGGAACCATCCTGCCCCCTGCGTCTCTCCTGCCCTCCTGTGTCCCTCCTGCCCCTCTGGGTCCCTCCTGCCCCCCTGGGTCCCTCCTGCCCCCTGCGTCCCTCCTGCCCCCTGGGTCTCTCCTGCCCCCCTGGGTCTCTCCTGCCCCCCTGCATCCCTCCTGCCCCCTGCGTCCCTCCTGCCCCCTGCGTCCCTCCTGCGCCCCTGCGTCCCTCCTGCCCTCTGGGTCTCTCCTGACCCCCTGGGTCCCTCCTGCCCCCTGGGTCCCTCCTGCCCCCCTGCGTCCCTCCTGCCCCCTGCGTCCCTCCTGCCCCCCTGGGTCTCTCCTGCCCCCCTGCGTCCCTCCTGCCCCCCTGGGTCCCTCCTGCCCCCCTGGGACCCTCCTGCCCCCCTGCGTCCCTCCTGCCCCCCTGGGTCCCTCCTGCCCCCCTGGGTCCCTCCTGCCCTCCTGGGTCCCTCCTGCCCCCCTGGGTCCCTCCTGCCCTCCTGGGATCCTCCTGCCCCCCTGCGTTCCTCCTGTCCCCCTGGATCCCTCTTGCCCTCCTGGGACCCTCCTGCCCCCTGGCCCTCCTGCCCCCCTGCGTCCCTCCTGCCCCCCTGCGTCCCTCCTGCCCTCCTGGGACCCTCCTGCCCCCCTGGGTCCCTCCTGCCCTCCTGGGTCCCTCCTGCCCCCCTGGGTCTCTCCTGCCCCCTGCGTCCCTCCTGCCCCCTGCGTCAGTCCTTCGCCCCTGCGTCCCTCCTGCCCCCTGGGTCTCTCCTGCCCCCCTGGGTCCCTCCTGCCCCCTGGGTCCCTCCTGCCCCCCTGTGTCTGTCCTGCCCCCCTGAGTCCCTCCTGCCCCCCTGGGTCCCTCCTGCCCCCCTGGGTCCCTCCTGCCCCCCTGTGTCCCTCCTGCCCTCCTGGGACGCTCCTGCCCCCCTGCGTCCCTCCTGCCCCCCTGCGTCCCTCCTGCCCTCCTGGGACCCTCCTGCCCCCCTGGGTCCCTCCTGCCCTCCTGGGTCCCTCCTGCCCTCCTGGGACCCTCCTGCCCCCCTGGGTCCCTCCTGCCCTCCTGGGTCCCTTCTGCCCTCCTGGGACCCTCCTGCCCCCCTGGGTCCCTCCTGCCCTCCTAGATCCCTCCTGCCCCACTGGGTCCCTCCTGCCCCTCTGGGTCCCTCCTGCCCCCTGCGTCCCTCCTGCCCCCTGCATCCCTCCTGCCCTCCTGGGACCCTCCTGCCCTCCTGCGTCCCTCCTGCCCTCCTGGGACCCTCCTGCCCCCCTGGACCCTCCTGCCCCCCTGCGTCCCTCCTGCCCCCCTGGGTCCCTCCTGCCCTCCTGGGACCCTCCTGCCCCCCTGCATCCCTCCTGCCCCCCTGGATCCCTCCTGCCCTCCTGGGACCCTCCTGCCACTCTGGGTCCCTCCTGCCCCCCTGCGTCCCTCCTGCCCCCCTGCATCCCTCCTTCCCCCCTGGAACCCTCCTGCCCCCTGCGTCCCTCCTGCACCCTGGGTCCTGGCCTGGTGCCCGTGTCTCACCAAGCCCAGATCTGCATGAGGACTCCTGCATCTTCTCGTACCCGGGCTCGTGCGCCCTAAGCTGACCTGAGGGTCGTGGCACCTCGGGTCCTGTGGTGGCTTCGTGGCCCATCTGCTGCAGGCTTCAGTGTTTACAGTATCGAGGAGACTGTACTGTCTCTCACGGGATGCCTTAGCCATTAAGGATGTATCTAATAATAATAACGAATATGAGAGCATCGCTTGTTACTCTGTGTGAGTGCCCGGCTCCCACCTGCCGGGGGCAGCTCTGTGAGCAGTGAAGCAGGACTGCCCACTCTCCCTCTCTCTCTCCCTCTCTCTCTGTCTCTCTCTCTCTGGCTTCCTCTTTCTGTCTCCTCTCTCTCTCTCTCTCTCTGTCTCTCTCTGGCTTCCTCTTTCTGTCTCTCTCTCTCTCTGTCTCCCTCTGGCTTCCTCTTTCTGTCTCTCTCTCTCTCTCTGTCTCTCTCTCTGGCTTCCTCTTTCTGTCTCTCTCTCTCTGTCTCTCTCTCTCTCTGGCTTCCTCTTTCTGTCTCCTCTCTCTCTCTCTCTCTCTCTCTCTCTCCCTCTGGCTTCCTCTTTCTGTCTCTCTCTCTCTCTCTCTCTGGCTTCCTCTTTCTGTCTCTCTCTCTCTCTGTCTCCCTCTGGCTTCCTCTTTCTGTCTCCTCTCTCTCTCTCTCTCTCTGGCTTCCTCTTTCTGTCTCTCTCTCTCTCTGTCTCTCTCTCTCTGGCTTCCTCTTTCTGTCTCCTCTCTCTCTCTTTGGCTTCCTCTTTCTGTCTCTCTCTCTGTCTCCCTCTGACTTCCTCTTTCTGTCTCTCTCTCTGTCTCTCTCTGTCTTCCTCTTTCTGTCTCTCTCTCTCTCTGTCTCTCTCTGTCTTCCTCTTTCTGTCTCCTCTCTCTCTCTCTGGCTTCCTCTTTCTGTCTCTCTCTCTCTCTGTCTCTCTCTCTCTGGCTTCCTCTTTCTGTCTCCTCTCTCTCTCTCTCTCTCTGGCTTCCTCTTTCTGTCTCTCTCTCTCTCTGTCTCTCTCTCTCTGGCTTCCTCTTTCTGTCTCCTCTCTCTCTCTTTGGCTTCCTCTTTCTGTCTCTCTCTCTCTCTGTCTCCCTCTGGCTTCCTCTTTCTGTCTCTCTCTCTCTCTGTCTCTCTCTGTCTTCCTCTTTCTGTCTCCTCTCTCTCTCTGGCTTCCTCTTTCTGTCTCTCTCTCTCTCTGTCTCTCTCTCTCTGGCTTCCTCTTTCTGTCTCCTCTCTCTCTCTTTGGCTTCCTCTTTCTGTCTCTCTCTCTCTCTGTCTCCCTCTGGCTTCCTCTTTCTGTCTCTCTCTCTCTGTCTCTCTCTGTCTTCCTCTTTCTGTCTCTCTCTCTCTCTGTCTCTCTCTGTCTTCCTCTTTCTGTCTCCTCTCTCTCTCTGGCTTCCTCTTTCTGTCTCTCTCTCTCTGTCTCTCTCTCTCTGTCTCTCTCTCTGGCTTCCTCTTTCTGTCCCCTCTCTCTCTCTCTGTCTCTGTCTCTCCGCCTCTCTCCTTACTCCCTCTTTCCACCTGCCCCGTCACTCTTAATCTCTCTCTTCCTCTCTCCTCCTCTGTCCCCTCCCCCTCTCTCTCCCTCTCCCTTCGCCCCTCCCCTTCAATTTCTTGCTGCCTCTCTCTAATAAGTGATAACAATCATGGATCATGTCTGACTTTTGGATGTGAGCTGTTCGCTAGCTGCTCACTGAGCTCCTCACACCCTGGTCCCTCGGCCCCTGGACCCTCTGCAGTGGCTCCTGTTTGTCAGGGCCTCTCCCCTGTGGCTCCCTTGCTGGACGCTTTTCCCTGAGAGACAGACAGACAGACAGACAGATAGACAGACAGACAGACGCACACGCCAGGGCTCCTGCGGCCTGAGGTGCTCACCTGTGGGCCAGGTGTCTGGGCTCGGCCACACTCATGGGGCGCTCTGCACTGGGGGAGCCAGCTCTCGCCCCCAGATACAGCCACTGGTGTGAGGAAGCTTCCGGAAAACAACTCGTGGACACAGCAAGGTGATCCCAAACAGCTGGCACTGTCCAGTGGCCACAACCTGACCTCAAGACAACACCGTCATCCATCTGCCCAGAGCAGCAGGGCTCCCTGCTCCTCCTCTCCCTCCTCTCCCTCCTCCTCTCCCTCTCCCTCTCCCTCTCCCTCTCCCTCTCCCTCTCCCTCTCCCTCTCCCTCTCCCTCTTCCTCCTCCACCTCCTCCTCCTTCTCTTCTTTCTCCTTCTTTTCATTACTTCTATCATCTTTATTAATTTATTTACTGGATAGAGAGAGTCAGAAATCAGGAGGGGAGAGAGGGTGAGAGACCTGAGCCCTGCCCCACCAATCCTTCACACCTTTTCCCCGACGGTGGGGGCCGGGCTTGAACCCAGGTCCTTTTCACTGTAACATGTGTGCTCAGCCAGGTGTCCACTGCCCAGCTGGACACGTCTCTTTACTTTTGTGACTATTTTCTGTGATTGCAGATGGCCACTCAGTTTTCTGAATGATTCTCCTAGACCCGCAGCTGTGAAACAGCCTCTATCGAGGTGACAGCCTGGTGCTCTGCTCTGCTGGGCCCTGGGCCGAGGGCCGTGTGGCCGAGACGGGAATCACTGCACCTGGGGGCCCGGGAGGCCAGCGGGACGCTGGGGTCCCCCCAGGAGAGGCCGGTGGGCCTTGGCGCTCCTGTAGGCCAGACGCAGACGCGGGGAGGCCCAGTCCCGGCAGAGCTGAGCCCGGCCGCGCCCCGAGAACTCTGCCTCCAGGCACCCCTGCATGGAGCGCCGGGCAGCTGCACTTGTCAGCATCACTGCCCCTTCCTGCGCGAGACGCACGGAGCCGGGTCCACCAAGCAGACGGAACGCGACTGCAAGCTGTCGCTCCCCCAAGCCAGCATCAGCACCACAAGGAGTGACCGGAGCCAAGGCCCTGAGCTCCCCAGCTAAGGCCTTGCTGTCTCCCTGCCCACTCAGAACAGAGGCCTCAGATCTCAACACCCTCCCTCCTGAGGTGGTTCTGGCCTGAGCTTGTCAGACCTCTGCCCTACCCTCCTTTCTTACTTTCTTCCTACTTCATTCCTGTCCTTCTGCTCTCCTTCCTCCTCTTCTCTTTGGTTTGATTTTGGGGTGCAGAGGGATGAAATCTGAACCCCAAGCATGGTGATACCAGTGGGCACACTTCCAGGAGAGAGGAGAGACCCCACAGCCCTGCCCACCCTCCATGGGCTCCCTGGGTGCTGTGCAGGGTGCTGAGAGAGGAGACACCCCACAGCCCTGCCCACCCTCCATGGGCTCCCTGGGTGCTGTGCAGGGTGCTGAGAGAGGAGACACCCCACAGCCCTGCCCACCCTCCATGGGCTCCCTGGGTGCTGTGCAGGGTGCTGAGAGAGGAGAGACCCCACAGCCCTGCTCACCCTCCATGGGCTCCCTGGGTGCTGTGCAGGGTGCTGAGAGAGGAGAGACCCCACAGCCCTGCCCACCCTCCATGGGCTCCCTGGGTGCTGTGCCTGGTGCTGAGAGAGGAGAGACCCCACAGCCCTGCCCACCCTCCATGGGCTCCCTGGGTGCTGTGCAGGGTGCTGAGAGAGGAGAGACCACACAGCCCTGCCCACCCTCCATGGGCTCCCTGGGTGCTGTGCCTGGTGCTGAGAGAGGAGAGACCCCACAGCCCTGCCCACCCTCCATGGGCTCTCTGGGTGCTGTCCATGGTGCAGAGAGGAGACACCCCATAGCCCTGCCCACCCTCCATGGGCTCCCTGGGTGCTGTCTGGTGCTGAGAGAGGAGACACCCCACAGCCCTGCCCACCCTCCATGGGCTCCCTGGGTGCTGTGCAGGGTGCTGAGAGAGGAGAGACCCCACGGCCCTGCCCACCCTCCATGGGCTCCCTGGGTGCTGTGCAGGGTGCTGAGAGAGGAGACACCCCACAGCCCTGCCCACCCTCCATGGGCTCCCTGGGTGCTGTGCAGGGTGCTGAGAGAGGAGACACCCCACGGCCCTGCCCACCCTCCATGGGCTCCCTGGGTGCTGTGCAGGGTGCTGAGAGAGGAGACACCCCACGGCCCTGCCCACCCTCCATGGGCTCCCTGGGTGCTGTGCAGGGTGCTGAGAGAGGAGAGAACCCACGGCCCTGCCCACCCTCCATGGGCTCCCTGGGTGCTGTGCAGGGTGCTGAGAGAGGAGAGACCACACAGCCCTGCCCACCCTCCATGGGCTCCCTGGGTGCTGTGCAGGGTGCTGAGAGAGGAGACACCCCACAGCCCTGCCCACCCTCCATGGGCTCCCTGGGTGCTGTGCAGGGTGCTGAGAGAGGAGAGACCCCACAGCCCTGCCCACCCTCCATGGGCTCCCTGGGTGCTGTGCAGGGTGCTGAGAGAGGAGACACCCCACAGCCCTGCCCACCCTCCATGGGCTCCCTGGGTGCTGTGCAGGGTGCTGAGAGAGGAGAGACCCCACAGCCCTGCTCACCCTCCATGGGCTCCCTGGGTGCTGTGCAGGGTGCTGAGAGAGGAGACACCCCACAGCCCTGCCCACCCTCCATGGGCTCCCTGGGTGCTGTGCCTGGTGCTGAGAGAGGAGAGACCCCACAGCCCTGCCCACCCTCCATGGGCTCTCTGGGTGCTGTGCAGGGTGCTGAGAGAGGAGAGACCCCACAGCCCTGCCCACCCTCCATGGGCTCCCTGGGTGCTGTGCCTGGTGCTGAGAGAGGAGAGACCCCACAGCCCTGCCCACCCTCCATGGGCTCTCTGGGTGCTGTCCATGGTGCAGAGAGGAGACACCCCATAGCCCTGCCCACCCTCCATGGGCTCCCTGGGTGCTGTCTGGTGCTGAGAGAGGAGACACCCCACAGCCCTGCCCACCCTCCATGGGCTCCCTGGGTGCTGTGCAGGGTGCTGAGAGAGGAGAGACCCCACAGCCCTGCCCACCCTCCATGGGCTCCCTGGGTGCTGTGCCTGGTGCTCAATCCCAGGACTTCCGTCTGCTGAGCTTCCTCCTTGGTCCAGATGTCATCTTCTTCTCATTTTTCATGTGACAGGGTGGAAGACACAGAAGAGCACTACTCCACACTTCAGGCACCTTCCCCAGTGCCATGATGGTGCACCCATGTGGTGCCAGGGGCAGGACTGAAGACCTGGCCTTGGAGTGAACCACTGTCCTGCCCTGCATGTGGGTGGGTGTGCGGAGCCTGTGTCTGTGAGTCCTGAGCTCACACTGTTAGTGCCCAGCATGCTCTCTTTGCAGAAATATTTCATTCATTTATTCATTATTCATTAGACGGAGACAGGGAAGTAGAGGGGGAGATGGATGGTGAGAGTGGGAGATACCTGCAGCTACGGGACATGCACTCACCAGAGTACTATACAGCAGTGAAAAGGGATGAGACTGTATCTTCTGGGATAAGGTTGCCTATGGGGACGGCAAGTGGACCTGTGTTGACAAGAGTGGTGATAAGTGAATGGACTGAAGCACGTGATCAAAAGCAGGTGTCCACACAGCAAGGCCCCACCCGCCCTCTTAAACACCAATACTGCAGGCTGGACACAGACAGCAGCCAGGCCACACCACAGTCAGCAGACACGCCCTGGACTGACAGACACGCCTGCCTGAGTGACCCCAGCTGCCAGGATCCGGCACTCGGGCCCAACAGGAAGCAGACGCTCTGCTTGGAAGGCCGGTCAGCAATCAGTGTCAGGGATGCCACTACCCCATCTCCGAAGATTTCCAAACGATTGGACAGAAAATCAGTCGGGATAGAGAAAAATTGACCGAGGTATTGATGGACCGAGCAGCCGCCGTGACCTCCCTGATACAGGATGGTCGCCCCCACCAGATATGCACCCAGGGGCGGGTGGGCCACGAGGGGCTGGGAAGACGTCACAGCACCCAGCCCCCGGGTCTCTCTACAGAGAAACGCGGTGAGAGGGAGAGGCGGGGGCAGTTCTACTCTGTTGGAGGATCAAACTCCTTCTTTCCAAGGAGCCGGAGGAGGAGGAGGGGAGGGTCTTCTGAGGCTGCCAGGCTGTGGCTGGTCCTGGCATCTGGGACGGTGGCTCCCTGCCCCCTGACCCCCTGACCTCTGACCTCTGACCTCGGCTCTCGCAGCAAGACAGGGAGTGCAGACAAGGCGAAGTCAGGGTCCAAGCAGGTGTCGGCAGCAAGGAGAACAATGCGACAGAGAAATCAGTGAAACCCAAAACAGGGTTTGAGGTGATGGACTGGGCCAAGAGACCTTAGCAGAGCGCGATGAAGAGACAGGTGGCGGAGAGGCCGCTGCCTGGGACTGCGGACACCCTAAAGGGTCTGCAGGTATGGACGGGGTTTCCTGGAAGTCTGCTGGATGGCCTTGTGCGAGACCTCTCACAGCCCCGCTGACTGCCGAGAGGAGATTCCGTGAGCAGCACCACAGAGATGTGCTGTGAGATGCAGGGGCCCAGGCCGCTCACATCTACCAGGGTCACCATTTAAAATCTCCCCTGGGCAAAGCCTGGGCTTGACACAGAACCGCGCACAGACAGAACCAGGCGGCTTTGGAGCAGTGGAGCTGTGTTGTGCTGTCTCACCATGTCTCTCTCACTCTCTGTCTCTCACCCTCTAGCTGGAAAACTAAAGGAGGGGGAGTCCCCTGGGGGCGGTGGAATGACTCGGCTGTGAGGCCCCAGTTAAGCTCTGAAGGAGGAGACAAAGTCCCCAGCTGCAGACTCCAGGTCCTGGCGGCTTGACCGGCACGTTCTGAGGAGACACGGAAGGTCAACCCTGTTTCTGTGTAAACCCTCCGGAAAGTTGAAGCAGAGACCCTGCACTTTGACCGTGAGACAGTGCAGCAGATACCAAGAATCAGTGAAAGGACATTTACCACCAAGAGAGCCACCAGGAATCTCCCCCTGCAAAGACACAGGGCGGCGTGTGGAGAGAAGGGGCTCTGCCCCACTGCTGGGGGGACGCAGACGGGGGCAGCCCCTTGGAGGCTGAGTGGACAGACCTCAAACAAATAAACACGGAGTCACCTCATGGCCCAGCAGCACCACTCTCAGCACTTATCCAGTGGACACTCAGACTCTCACTAGAAGGGACACTGCCCCCCGTGTCCACAGCCGCTCTGTCCACAGCAGCCCAAAAGGGGACTCAGCCCAGACGCCCATCCACAGATGACGGGATGGAGGAGTCACGGGATCCAGACCCCGTGGAATACTACTCTGCCGTCAAAACAGATGAGAATGTGTCCTTGGGGACAAGCTGGATGGAACTGGAGGTGATGCTGCTTAGGGACGTAAGTAAAGATGAAAGACGGCTGCCAGAGGTTTTCAGTCCTGCGTGGAATCTAGAGACCTGAGACAGGAACTTGAAAAACAAGACAGAAGCTGTCGGGCTGACAACTCGAGAGAGAGATGACCCAGGAACCGAGCCCGTGGTGGTGAGGTCATTCAAATCTTCATTCATCCGAACGCCTCAGAGTCGGGCGAGAGCACACCGGGCTGAGCCACATGGCGTGAAGCACAAGAGCCTCCCCATGCTCAACCTGGTCCTCACAGCATTCCCGCAAGAAGCCAGCAAACACCTCTGAGCCTTGTGGGAACTCCGGTGGTTCTCTGGGAGATGGAGGGTGGGGACACAGCTCTCTGGTGGGGTGTGGTGAGGAGCTAGGCCTTGTCAGCTGGCCGTCTTGTTACCCACTACTCATCACAAATAAAAACTATTTTTATTATACTTATTTATTTCCCTCTTTTTTGTTGTTGCCCTTATTGTTTTTGTTGTTGCTGTTGTTACTGATGTTGTCGTTGCTGGATAGGACAGAGAGAAATGGAGAGAGGAGGGGAAGACAGAGAGGGGGAGAGAAAGACAGACACCTGCAGACCTACTTCACCGCCTGTGAAGTGACTCCCCTGCAGGTGGGGAGCCGGGGGCTCGAACTGGGATCCTTATGCCAGTCCTTGCGCTTTGCACCACGTGCGCTTAACCGCTGCCCTACTGCTTGACTCCTGAAATAAAAACAATTTTAAGACGCTTTGTCCCACGCAGGCAATGGAAGATGACTTTCCTCTGAAAGCTGTGAAGTCTGGGGGTGTGGGGGGCGCTTACGTGACACAGGCGGGTGTGGGCCCAGTCTGCAGGGATCACACACTGCGTGAATCTATGCGGAGAACTTTCTGGAAAAAGCAAAACACAGGAGAGAAAGGCCAGTGTTTTCCAGGGTCCGGAACGGTGGTGGAGCGTGGACAGGTGGCGGAGACGGGAGCTCTGGAAACTTGCGTGTGTGAGACCAGGCTGTGAGTGTGTCTGGCCGCCAAGAGTGGCTGTAGGCTGAGCCATGGCCTAGGGGTGAGGAGGAGCCTGTGTGGCAGTCACGAAACCCCTCTTCCTCCTCCCTCGCTGGCTGGGGAGGGGGCTGAGGGCCAAGCGCGGGGCTCCCGAGTCCTCCTCCAAATCTGATGCCAAGTTAAAGTGCTTCACAGACTGGGTTGCTTTTCAGAAAGTCAATATTCCCCCTGAACGTTGCAGCGTGGCGCGGCAGGGCGGGTCTCCCCGATTCCCGCCCTCAGACGCACTCATGGTTGACCTCGATGTGCAACGCCTCCTCCAGGAAGAAGCGCCATTGACTGAGAGGTCGTGGTGCAGCGCAGGCAGTTCATCTCCTCGCCGCCGCCACCGAGCACAGGGTTCTTTCTGCACTTCTTGTCATTCTTCCGCTGGGCCCCTTCCTTCCATCCTTCCTTCCTTCCTTCCATTTCTTCTTTTTACCTTCATGTTTAAAGAAAGTCAGTCTCAGATTGCGTCTGCCTGGCTCTGTCCTCACAGCCCCTCACGCGGGAGTATCGGCCCAGGCCCTGCAGTGTCACCCAGGACCTCTGTCTGGCCGTCTCGAGGCCCTCTGAGGCTTCCTCAGGCCAGGCTGTGGGGAGGCAGGCGAGACCCCTCACAGATGCCGGAGATGCAAGACACCCATCGGCTAAGATGCAGGCGCCGTGACTGCATGTTGCCAGGATCAAAAAGATGGAAGTGGACCGATAAATGAACTTCCCTGACATTCCATCCCCCCGCCGGGCACTCGGAGCTGCGTCTGGAAGGCCAGGTCTCACCCACGGGCCGCCTGGCACCGTCTCGTCCTCGGGGGTGTCCCCCAGCCTGCCGCCAGGCACGGTGGCCGTGACCCGCCAGCCTTTAGCACAGCCGGCTGGGCAGAGGTGACAGCCCTGCGAGGTGACAGTGAAGTGTCCCGGCGCCTGACAGCTGAGGGTCCGCAGACAGGCCTGTCAGCGAGCGGGAGACTTCCTTGCGCCGGGGAAATTAACTTCTGTTAGTCTGACATTTCCCGCAATCGATATGCACGGGGTCCTTGTCCACAGGATCAAAATTCATAAATCAAAAGCAGAAAGCATGAAATAAGGGGTTTGATGAATCCATTAGCTGGAGTGGCAGTGGGTCTCTGCCACGCCGCCCGGAGCACGCCCGTGTGTGACCAACCCCACAGGCCCGGGCGGCGGTCGGAGGGGGGCCCGGACACCCCTCCTCAGAGCCAGAGCTCCCACGGGAGGGAGCGGGACCTGGCCCCCAGCCAGGCAGTTCCCAGAGGGAGAGACGCTCATAGGTCCTGGGTGAGACTGGGTGCAGCTGCCACAGAGCTGACTCTGCCTTCAGAGGGAGAGCACGGAACAGGAGCGCACAGCACACGCACACAGCACACGCACACGCAGTCCTGGGCGCACCCCAGCCCTGTGCCAGGCACGCGTGTGGGTGTGCTTCCTGCCTGCGTGGACACTGGGTGCACAAAGGCACCACACATGCAGACATGCTGAATGCGAGGGTGCCTGCACACGTGTCCCTGTCCACAGAGGCAAACACATGCAGGCCACACGCTGCACACAGAGGCACACACACGCAGGCCACATGGAGGAGAGGAGAGAGGGAGACAGAGGGAGGAGAGGAGAGAGGGAGACAGAGGGAGGAGAGGAGAGAGGGAGACAGAGGGAGGAGAGGAGAGAGGGAGACAGAGAGAGGAGAGGAGAGAGGGAGACAGAGAGAGGAGAGGAGAGAGGGAGACAGAGAGAGGAGAGGAGAGAGGGAGATAGAGAGAGGAGAGGAGAGAGGGAGACAGAGGGAGGAGAGGAGAGAGGGAGACAGAGGGAGGAGAGGAGAGAGGAAGACAGAGGGAGGAGAGGAGAGAGGGAGACAGAGGGAGGAGAGGAGAGGGGGAGACAGAGGGAGGAGAGGAGAGAGGGAGACAGAGGGAGGAGAGGAGAGAGGGAGACAGAGAGAGGAGAGGAGAGAGGGAGACAGAGGGAGGAGAGGAGAGAGGGAGACAGAGGGAGGAGAGGAGAGAGGGAGACAGAGGGAGGAGAGGAGAGAGGGAGACAGAGAGAGGAGAGGGGGAGACAGAGAGAGGAGAGGAGAGAGGGAGACAGAGGGAGGAGAGGAGAGAGGGAGACAGAGAGAGGAGAGGAGAGAGGGAGACAGAGGGAGAAGAGGAGAGAGGGAGACAGAGAGAGGAGAGGAGAGAGGGAGACAGAGGGAGGAGAGGAGAGAGGGAGACAGAGGGAGGAGAGGAGAGAGGGAGACAGAGAGAGGAGAGGAGAGAGGGAGACTGAGAGAGGAGAGGAGAGAGGGAGACAGAGAGCAGAGAGGAGAGAGGGAGACAGAGAGAGGAGAGGAGAGAGGGAGACAGAGAGAGGAGAGGAGAGAGGGAGACAGAGAGAGGAGAGGAGAGAGGGAGACAGAGAGAGGAGAGGAGAGAGGGAGACAGAGGGAGGAGAGGAGAGAGGGAGACAGAGAGAGGAGAGGAGAGAGGGAGACAGAGAGAGGAGAGGAGAGAGGGAGACAGAGAGAGGAGAGAGAGGGAGAGACAGAGAGAGGAGAGGAGAGAGGGAGACAGAGAGAGGAGAGGAGAGAGGGAGACAGAGAGAGGAGAGGAGAGAGGGAGACAGAGGGAGGAGAGGAGAGAGGGAGACAGAGGGAGGAGAGGAGAGAGGGAGACAGAGGGAGGAGAGGAGAGAGGGACGACAGAGAGGAGAGGAGAGAGGGAGACAGAGGGAGGAGAGGAGAGAGGGAGACAGAGGGAGGAGAGGAGAGAGGGAGACAGAGAGAGGAGAGGAGAGAAGGAGACAGAGGGAGGAGAGGAGAGAGGGAGACAGAGGGAGGAGAGGAGAGAGGGAGACAGAGGGAGGAGAGGAGAGAGGGAGACAGAGGGAGGAGAGGAGAGAGGGAGAGACAGAGGGAGGAGAGGAGAGAGGGAGACAGAGGGAGGAGAGGAGAGAGGGAGACAGAGGGAGGAGAGGAGAGAGGGAGAGACAGAGGGAGGAGAGGAGAGAGGGAGACAGAGAGAGGAGAGGAGAGAGGGAGAGACAGAGAGAGGAGAGGAGAGAGGGAGACAGAGAGAGGAGAGGAGAGAGGGAGACAGAGAGAGGAGAGGAGAGAGGGAGAGACAGAGGGAGGAGAGGAGAGAGGGAGACAGAGAGAGGAGAGGAGAGAGGGAGAGACAGAGGGAGGAGAGGAGAGAGGGAGAGACAGAGGGAGGAGAGGAGAGAGGAAGAGACCATCTCATTGCCTCCCTGGATGCAGCACGCCAAGCCTGCTGGCAACAACTCACAGAAAGTCTGAACTTCACCCACTCAAGTAGGAAGGCCTGGAAGCTTCTTCACAGTCTGGGTGCCGGTAGCCAACCCCCTCCCGTCTCCCATCCTCCCGTATCTCCAAACTCAGTGGCCAGTCACCTAACTCAAGTTGGACGTGCTAAGATTGACCCAGTCTGGAAAAGAGAAATTTCCCATGAGTGGTCATCCCACTTCCGTTTATCTTGTCCATCTCCAAAACTCTCTCCCTTTACACTGTCTGAACTGGAAGACGCTTTGAAGAGGGTTAAACCGGGAACAGCTGCTGGCTATGATAACATCACCCCAGAACTCATTCTTAACCTGGGTCCTGCGGCAAAGAAGTGGCTCGCTTCATTTCTGTCCCACATCTTGGAATCTGAGTCTATGCCCAAAGTTTGTAGTCGTGCGAAGATTATAGCGGTTTTGAAACCAAAGAAAGACCCAACACTGGCCGCCAGCTATAGACCAATTTCTCTCCTCTCCGTGTGTTACAAACTCCTTGAGAGGCTGCTTCTATCATGAATTTCTCCTCTTACAGAGAAATTCCTATCACCCGCCCAAGCTGGTTTCCGCCCAGGAAGATCTACCTGCGAACAAGCCCTGGCCCTCTCAACTTACATTGAAAATGGATTCCAGAAGAATTTAAAGATGGGTGCTGTCTTTGTTGATCTCACAGTAGCCTATGACACGGTCTGGCACCGCGGTCTCCTAGTCAAGATCTCAAGATGCCTGCCTCCATGGGTGGCCAACACTATATCGTTTCTTCTCCAAAACAGAAGATTCCGGGTGCATCTGGGTGACAAGTCTAGCAGATGGAGACTTGTCTCAAGTGGCCTCCCCCAGGGCTCTGTTCTGGCTCCTACGCTATTTAATATTTACATCAATGACCTCCCAGAAACTTCTTCAAGGAAGTTCATCTACGCCGATGACATCTGCTGTGCAACTCAGGCATCCAAGTTCGACATCCTCGAGGAAACACTCACGAAAGACATGTCTCTGATATCTGATTACTGTAAAAAATGGCGACTAATCCCTAGCACTGCTAAAACGGTATCATCTGTTTTCCATCTACACCATGCCTCGGCCTCGCATGAGCTTAATGTGCAGCTTGGCGATACGAGAATCCGGCATGAAGCCCAGCCAGTCTATCTTGGCATTACTCTTGATCGCACCCTGTCATTTCACGAACATCTCATAAAAACTGCAGCAAAGGTGGGCGCGAGGAATCACATCATTGCAAGACTGGCCAGCTCCTCATGGGGCGCGAGCGCTTCCACACTACGATCATCCTCTCTGGCATTATGCTATTCCACTGCAGAATACTGTGCCCCAGTATGGTTCCGTAGCCCCCATGTCCACTTGGTCGATTCCAAATTATATTCCTCCATGAGGATAATTTCTGGAACCATCCGTTCCACCCCGGTTCCATGGCTGCCAGTTCTTAGCAACATCGCCCCGCCAGATATTCGTCGGGATGCGGCATCATCTAAGTTCATTTCCCAAGTCTACGCTCGACCGGACCTGCCAATATACGCGGAGATCTTCGCCCACCCTGTCCAACGCTTGACATCTCGTCACCCAATCTGGTCTCCTACGCCTACACTGAACTTCTCTGTTCCAGCCTCTTGGAAACAGAGTTGGCAGTCAGCTGAGGTAAAGAACAAACACCTCATCACAGACCCCTGCGAGCGTCCACCCGGCTTTGACCTGCCTGGCACATTATGATTGGGCCCTCCTCAATCGCTATCGAACAGGCCATGGCCGGTGCGCCGCTATGTTCCATCGCTGGGGAGCCAGAGACGACCCGAACTGCCCCTGCGGCTCCAGACAGACTATGACCCACATAGTCAACGATTGCCACCTCTCCAGATTCAAAGGAGGTCTCGAAACTTGACATTAGGCTCAACCTGACGCTGTTGACTGGCTGCGGAAGAAGGGCAAACGCTAGAAGAAGAAGAAGATGAAGAGGGAGGAGAAGAGAGAGGGAGACAGAGGGAGGAGAGGAGAGAGGGAGACAGAGGGAGGAGAGGAGAGAGGGAGACAGAGAGAGGAAGCCCTGCAGATCGAGGATTCTGGTCCTGGGTGCCCAGCTAAGTGGGGACTCAGAGGCTCTCCCGCCCTGTCTCTCTCACCCCAGGCCCTGGGGACCCCACGCTGGAGCCTCTTCCCTCAGTTTCGGGGCTCTCACTCACCTCGAGGCTCACAGTGCCAGGCAGTCATCTTCGCATGTCAGGACATGCGGACGGTGGGCCTGGGTGTCTGGGGGCACAGAGGGCAGCCTCGGGGAGTGGGACCCAGCACAGTCGAGCCCAGGACCGTGCCTTACAGTGGCCCCTGCCCTGGGGCTGGCTGGACCCTCGCAGGCTGTGGAGAGCAGTGGAAGCTGCTTTCTTCCCATCAGTGAAAGTCTCAGCTCCTGAAGGAGCCCCGGCTGCCAGCTCCTCCGCTCCGACTCCTCGCGTAACAAACAACGATAAGTAGACGGTGTCTTCAGACACTTCCAGCATCAGCTGGGCACAGCTGCCTCCATGTGCAGCAAGGACTTCCCCTCTTTTATGCCGGGGGCTAATGGTGGGGGCAGGGGGCAGGGGGCTGGGGGCACAGGTGGGGCAGGGGGATGCAGGCATGGGCTGGGGGGCAGGGGGGCTAATGGTGGGGGCAGAAGGCAGGGGAGTGGGGGCACAGGTGGGGCAGGGGCCTGGGGGCAGGGGCAGGGGTTGGGGGTACAGGCTGTGGGCAGGGGGCTGTGGGCAGGGGTAGGGGGCAGGGGGTATAGGATGTGGGCAGGGGGCTGATGGTACAGGCTGTGGGCAGGGGGCTGTGGGCAGGGGCAGGGGGCTGGGGGTACAGGCTGTGGGCAGGGGGCTGGGGCTGGGGGCAGGGTCTGGGGCAGGGCCCTCAGGCACAGGCTTTGGGCAGGGGGCACTGAGGGGTGGGGCTGGGGGACAGCTATTCCATGGGGGAGGCCAGCTACCCAGTTGGGAGAAACAGCTGGGTTTTCCCCCCCCCATTTAAATTTTTTATCAAAGTTACATTAGTTTATGATATTATAAGGTTTTATTTTTTATTATCTTCATTTATTTACTGGATAAAGACAGCCAGAATTAGAGAAAGAAGGGGAGACAGAGAGAAAGAGAGAGAGAGACGCTGGCAGCCCTGCTTCCACACTTGCAAAACTTTCCTTCTGCAGGTGGGGACCAGGGGCTCGAACCGGGTCCTTGTGCCTGGTGACAGGTTCGTTCAACCAGGTGCACCCCTCACCACTCAGTCTCTTAATTTCTCATTATCTTTATTTATTTATTGGATTAAGACAGTCAGAAATTGAGAGTGAAGGGGGAGTTTGAGAGGGAGAGACAGAGAGACACCTGCAGCCCTGCTTCACCACTTCTGAAGTTCTCCCCCTGCAGGTGGGGACCAGGGGCTCAAACTTGGCCCTTGCATGTTGTAAGATGTGCGCTCAGCCAGGTGTGCCCACACCAGCCCCCATCATATAAATTTAGGGCACAGCATCATAACCCAACATATGTGCTCAGCCAGGTGTACCCACACCAGCCCCCATCATATAAATTTAGGGCACAGCATCATAACCCAACATATGATATCAGCAGGTGTGCCCACACCTGCCCCCATCATATAAATTTAGGGCACAGCATCATAACCCCACATATGTGCTCAGCCAGGTGTGCCCACACCTGCCCCCATCATATAAATTTAGGGCACAGCATCATAACCCCACATGTGATCTCAGCCAGGTGTGCCCACACCAGCCCCATCATATAAATTTAGGGCAGAGCATCATAGCCCCACATGTGATCTCAGCCAGGTGTGCCCACACCAGCCCCCATCATATAAATTTAGGGCACAGCATCATAACCCAACATATGATATCAGCAGGTGTGCCCACACCTGCCCCCATCATATAAATTTAGGGCACAGCATCATAACCCAACATATGATATCAGCAGGTGTGCCCACACCTGCCCCCATCATATAAATTTAGGGCACAGCATCATAACCCAACATATGATATCAGCAGGTGTGCCCACACCTGCCCCCATCATATAAATTTAGGGCACAGCATCATAACCCCACATATGTGCTCAGCCAGGTGTGCCCACACCTTCCCCCATCATATAAATTTAGGGCACAGCATCATAACCCCACATGTGATCTCAGCCAGGTGTGCCCACACCAGCCCCATCATATAAATTTAGGGCAGAGCATCATAGCCCCACATGTGATCTCAGCCAGGTGTGCCCACACCAGCCCCCATCATATAAATTTAGGGCAGAGCATCATAGCCCCACATGTGATCCTAGCCAGGTGTGCCCTCACCAGCCCCCATCATATAAATTTAGGGCATAGCATCATAGCCCCACATGTGATCTCAGCCAGGTGTGCCCACACCAGCCCCATCATATAAATTTAGGGCACAGCATCATAACCCAACATGTAATCTCAGCCAGGTGTGCCCACACCAGCCCCCATCATATCAATTTAGGGCAGAGCATCATAGCCCCACATGTGATCTCAGCCAGGTGTGCCCACACCAGCCCCCATCATATAAATTTAGGGCACAGCATCATAACCCCACATGTGCACTCAGCCAGGTGTGCCCACACCAGCCCCATCATATAAATTTAGGGCACAGCATCATAACCCAACATATGTGCTCAGCCAGGTGTGCCCACACCAGCCCCATCATATAAATTTAGGGCACAGCATCATAACCCCACATGTGATCTCAGCCAGGTGTGCCCACACCAGCCCCCATCATATAAATTTAGGGCAGAGCATCATAGCCCCACATGTGATCCTAGCCAGGTGTGCCCTCACCAGCTCCCATCATATAAATTTAGGGCACAGCATCATAACCCAACATATGATCTCAGCAGGTGTGCTCTCACCAGCACCATCATATAAATTTAAGGCACAGTATCATAACCCAACATATGTGCTCAGCCAGGTGTGCCCACACCAGCCCCCATCATATAAATTTAGGGCAGAGCATCATAGCCCCACATGTGATCTCAGCCAGGTGTGCCCACACCAGCCCCATCATATAAATTTAGGGCACAGCATCATAACCCAACATATGATCTCAGCAGGTGTGCTCTCACCAGCACCATCATATAAATTTAAGGCACAGCATCATAACCCAACATATGTGCTCAGCCAGGTGTGCCCACACCAGCCCCCATCATATAAATTTAGAGGCACAGCATCATTACCCCGCACAGGCAAGAGCATTGTAAACGCCACGAATGTCCCCACTCCCCCGCCACCCCTGGAGTTCCATCCTCCTGCCCTCTGCTTCTTCACTGGCTTAACGTTCCATGTGACTGGGGCCAGCTGACGCCTGTCCTGGTGGACTGATTTCTCTCAGCAGAATACCCGTAGGTTCATCTGTGCTGCTGCGATGACTGGGTGCCTCTTTTATTCTTTGCCAATAGTGATTTTGTCTTATTTCTTATTTGGGGACTGATGGTTCAGTCAGTAAGGCTGTTGGTCCGTGTGTGACGTTTCTCAGTTTTCTGCCAAACCCTCTCCCCCAGCCCAGGGCCTCCCCCACCATCAGCACCAGGACCTGAAAGCCCCCCACCCCCAGAGTCCTTGACTTTGGGGCAAGACAGCAAACCCAGTCCAAGTCCTGCTTGGAATTTCCCCTTCTGTTCTCATGTCTCCACTTCTGTCCCTGAGTGAGACCAGCCCATCTTCATCCTCCTCTCTCTGGCTGGTCTCACTTCCCAGGACTCCTTCAGGCTCCACCCAGGAGGAAGTGAAGAGGTGACTTCATTCTTCACTGCTGAGTAGTATTCCATTGTGTATCGAGACCACAGCTGTCTCAGCCACTCACCTATTGTTGGACACCTGTGCTGTTACACATTGTGCTGCTGTGAACACAGGTGCACATAGATGTCTCTGGATGGGTGTGTTGGGTTCCTCAGGGTCTGTCCCCAGGAGAGGAACTGCAGGGTCACAGGGCAGGTCCCCTTCCAGCCTTCTGAGAGTCTCCAGGCTGCTCTCCACAGGGGCTGGACCCACCGACATTCCCAGCAGCAGTGACGAGGCTCCTCTGTCCCCACAGCCTCTCCAGCGTGTGCTGCTAGTGGCCGCTTCCCTCTGTGGCTTCTTTCCCCTTCACCTGCTCACATACGGCCTGGTTTCCATCATGTCTCTGCGACTCAGGCTAAGCGTCTGTGACCAGCATGTGAGCTTATGGGGTCACTTTGCACAGCACCTGACCTAGTTAGGACGGGGCCAGAGGCCTGATGCAAAGTAAGGTGCAGGTGACAGGGGTTGGCCCAGCGTCTCCGCAGCATCCGGCTGTCCGGGCCTGCTGTGTGTCCCTCGTGTGCGGTGCACTCTGTGGGGAACGTGAGAGCAGAGGGAAAGAATGTTGGTATTTGGGCAGACGCCCTCACCCGTGTGTCCTCCCCTCCCCAGAGCCCTGCCCCACTAGGGACAGACTGACACAGGCTGGGGGTGTGGGTCAACCTGCCAACACCCATGTCCAGCGGAGAAGCAATGACAGAAGCCAGAGGTCCCACCTTCTGCTCCCCATAGAGAATTTGGGTCCAGACTCCCAGAGGGATAAAGCACAGGGAAGCTTCAGGGGCCAGGTGGTGTCGCTCCAGGTTAAGTGCACATAGTTTAAGTACAAGGATCCAGGTTTGAGGCCCTGCTCCCCATCTGCAGGTTGAGGAAAAGTTCACAGGCAGTTAAGCAGTTCTATAGGCGTCTCTCTGTCTCTCTCCCTATCTCTCCTTCTCTCTCAATTTCTCTCTGTCCTATCCATTAAAATAAAATAAAATAAAATAAAATAAAATAAAATAAAATAAAATAAAGCCTGCCAGGAGCAGTGGATTCGTAGTGCTGGCACTGAACCCCAGAGACAGCCCTACGGACAAAAACAAACAAACAGGGAGCTTCCAGTGGTGGTGGGAACTGTGCGGAACTGGAGCCCTGATACCTTATAGCCTTGTTCATCATTATTAAATCACTAATAAAAAATTTAAAACCATTTAAAAAGAAGATGGGGTCCTGGGGCTGCCCCCCAGCCGGCAGTCACCAGGCGGTGCAGGAGGGAGTGCGGCCCCCGGCGTGCGCGCCTGCATATTGCTGCAGTCCATCTTCCTGCCACAGCCCGCCAGGTGCGTCGCCCACACTCCTTCATGCTGTCGCCTGCCTCCACAGCCCCAGCCCTGCCGGGCTCATTGCCTCATCAATTACCCTCCTCCCGCCCAGCACCCTGATCAGGGCGCCCACACCATGGTTCTCCAGCAGTCAGCACACCTGGCTGCCCAGGACACAGGGACAGTGGACAGAGGGGTCAGTGCGAGGGAGGGGGCAGCTCACGGGGCCACTCCTCAGCCCCCCCTTGGGGTCTAGACTGAACCTCCATGGAAGAATCACAGAGACAGTCCTGTTTCAGGGAGAAGAGGAGCACTGATGGGGAGAAAGTGAGGACAGAAAAGGAGAAGAAAGTGCAAGCCATGTGGGTGTGTAGATGAGAGATAGATAGATAGATAGATAGATAGATAGATAGATAGATAGATAGGGAGAGAGAGAGAGACCCCAGCCGGCCCCCTGGTCTCCCCAGATTTCTAGCCCCTTCTGGGGAAAGGCTGGATCCTCAGCAGATGGAGAGAGAGAGAGAGAGAGACCCCAGCCCCTGGTCTCCCAGCTCTCTGGTCCCTTTTGGGGAAGGCAGGACCCTCAGAGGATGGTGAGAGAGAGAGAGACAGAGAGAGACAGAGAGAGACAGAGAGAGAGAGAGAGAGAGGGGAGACCCCAGCCCCTGGTCCCCCAGCTCTCTGGTCCCTTCTGGGGAAGGCAGGACCCTCAGGGGATGGAGGCAGAGGGTGCCGGGATAGCCTGAGGGTACTTCTTCCCGAGCTAGTGCTCTCTGGGTTGGAGAGAACTCAACTGGAGCTGATCTAGGCTGCTGTGTGGGAGAGGGATCAGGATCTCGTGCTGCACCAACTTCCGCAGGAGATACACTCTGGAACTCTCGGACCGGAAAGCAATTTCCAAGTGTCTTTAATCAGAAGAGCAGCTGTTTTTATACTCTCCAAGTAGGGTGGAAACAGGATGTGATATAGAGAGGGTGGAGAGAAAAGTGACTGGTGAAAATCAGAGTGTGACAAAGAAGGGATCAGTGTGTGACAAGGAGGGGGTGGAGCAGGAGAGAATCCTATCATAGAACCACCAATGCCCTCGAGTGCTTTATGTAAAAGTGATTTATGTAAATAGACCAAAGCTTTGGATCAGTAAAATCTCTATATAGGCATATGGTTAAGCAGAAGCCAGGGGGAGATGGCAACTACCCAACAAGAGGGGACCCTGGAGACAGAGGCTGAAGCTCATCCCTGAGGGTCCTGCCTTCCCCAGAAGGGACCAGAGAGCTGGGGACCAGGGGCTGGGGTCTCTCTCTTTCTCTCTCTCCATCCCCTGAGGGTCCTGCCTTCCCCAGAAGGGACCAGAGAGCTGGGGACCAGGGGCTGGGGTCTCTCTCTTTCTCTCTCTCCATCCCCTGAGGGTCCTGCCTTCCCCAGAAGGAACCAGAGAGCTGGGGGACCAGGGGCTGGGGTCTCTCTCTCTCTCTCTCTCTCTCTCTCTCTCTCTCTCTCTCCATCCCCTGAGGGTCCTGCCTTCCCCAGAAGGGACCAGTGGCTGGGGTCTGTCTGTCTCTCTCTCTCTCTCTCTGTCTCCATCCCCTGAGGGTCCTGCCTTCCCCAGAAGGAACCAGAGAGCTGGGGGACCAGGGGCTGGAGTCTCTCTCTCTCTCTCTCTCTCTCTCTCTCTCTCTCTCTCCCCATCCCCTGAGGGTCCTGCCTTCCCCAGAAGGGACCAGAGAGCTGGGGGACCAGGGGCTGGAGTCTCTCTCTCTGTCTCTCTGTCTCTGTCTCTCTCTCTCTCTCCATCCCCTGAGGGTCCTGCCTTCCCCAGAAGGGACCAGAGAGCTGGGGGACCAGGGGCTGGGGTCTGTCTCTCTCTCTCTCTCTGTCTCTCTCTCTCTATTCCAGCCTTCCCCAGAAGACACCAGAGAGCTGGGGGGGGGGGGCGGGACCAGGGGCTCAGGTCTCTTTCTCTCTCTCTCCATCCCCTGAGGGGTCTTCCCTGGGCTCCCCCTCTCCTTCCCCCATCTCTCTCCCTCCTGGTGCTGGGAAGAGCTTGAACCTTCTTGTTGCTGCAGGGATGGTCTCCTTAAACACCGTGACTTCATGGCCATTCTGAACAGAGATGAGGGCAGTCTGGCCCACAGTCCCCCACAGGCCCCTTCACCCCCTGGGCTCATCTCTGGGGCTCAGAAGCCACTCCACAGCCAGTGCTGGAGGCTGGGCCTTGAAGAGCTAGGGGCTTCCATTCCACGTGCCCGAGGGTCTGGGGCCTGGGGTTCAGTGCAGGCCGCAGTGCTGGAAGCCCAGACAGAGCTTCTGGAAGCCCCCAGGCCCAGGCTTCAGATGGGAGGAGGCAGTCAGTCTGTGTCAGCCCCGGTCACCCTTGTGCAGTGGGCTCTGTGACAGATTATTTAAAAAATCAATTTCTGGAAATCCAAGAGGCGCTCAGAGTCGTCTTGAGATGTGAGGGATTACAGACGTGCGGCCACAGCGTGGCGGAGGGGTGCGGTGTCATGGTCTGCCATCTCCGCAGAGGTCACCCTCCTCACGGCTGGGAAAGGAGACCCCACTGGGTCCCCAGCGCTCAGCCAGCCCCCAGCCATGAGAACCACTGGATGGTGACCCTGCTCCCATAGGAGGCTCCTGGCTTCAGCCGGGGAGAAGCCTTGCAGTCTGACCCTCAGCCCCCAGGCCCGGACCAGTCACTGTCTGATGGGAAGGGAAGGGCCTTTCACTGGTTCGTAGTCCATTTTTATAGATTTTTCTTTAACTTTATTGATTTGACAGAGAGAAACTGAGAAGGGAGGGGAGTGAGAGAGAGAGAGAGAGATGGAGAGACACCTGCAGCCCAGCTCTACCGCTCGTGAGGGTTCCCCTGCAGGTGGGGACCAGGGGCTCGAACCCGTCCTTGTGCCTGGGGAAGGTGCACCACCAACAGCTCACATGTGTGTCCACACACAGCTCACATGTGCCCCCACACAGCTCACACGTGTACACCCAGCTCTAACATGTCCACACAGCTCACACGTGTCCTTACACAACTCACATGTGCCCCCACACAGCTTACACGTGTACACCCAGCTCTAACATGTCCACACAGATCACACGTGTCCTTATACAACTCACGTGACCCCACACAGCTCACACATGGACATCCAACTCAAACATGTCCACACACGGCTCACATGTGTCCTTACACAACTCACATGTGACCCCACACAGCTCACATGTGGACACCAAGCTCAAACATGTCCACACAGCTCACACGTGTCCTTACACAACTCACATGTGACCCCACACAGCTCACACGTGGACACCCAACTCAAACATGTCCACACACGGCTCACATGTGCCCCCCCCACAGCTTACAGATGACCCGGGCCTGTGGCTGGCACTCCAGGGGTGGTGGTGTCGCCTCTGGGTGGGGCTCAGTGTCTGCTGAGATGGGCCGTGTGGAGACGCAGTGGGGTGGCCTGTGGCCAGCTGGAGCCTCACGCCTTGTCTGTTCAGCAGCAGGGACCTGCTCTCCTCTCATATCACAGTGGACACGGTGAGTGCTCACTCCCCGGACAGGTGAGGGGGGCTCTGAACACTGTGGTGACTGCCTGAGGGACCCTGGCCAGTCCTCAGCAGCACTCTGTCCCTGGTGACTCCCCGAACCTGGGCATAGAGTGGTGGTTTGAAATTGCCACCTGTGGGCTTTGAAGGGACTGCCGGGGGTCCCAGGCCATGTGGGCAGGAGGTGCTCAGGGGGTCCCTCAAGGGGTGTCCACCCAGGTCTCAGAGCACCTGTGACCCTGGACTGCAGGGTGAATAGCCAGTGGGGCCTGTGACAGGGCTTCCCACCTGGACACCCTGTGCCAGGATGCCCCAGCACCCACGGCCATGGCCGTGAGAGAACCCTCACCCAGCACCAGCCGGGATCCCATGGCCTTGCTGGCAGGTTCCGGAGAACAGAGGTACTGGCCCGTGCCCTCCCTGCGACTCCCCTTCTGATGCCATAATGCGGCCCATAAGTAAGGCCTCGCAAGGCCCAGCCAGTGGACATTAATTTAAGGCCCCCTCATCCATCAGTTCCAATTTATGGACGGGTGCAGACGGGATCAATCCCAGCTCCTTATGACAATTAGCCGGCTCTGCCTGTCGCCCTCAGACAGCAGCCGGCCACCAGGGTCTCGGTCACCCGCCGAGGGGCTCTCCTCGGGCTGCGGGCTCCCGCGCCCTGCATCTGCGTGCGGCACATCAATGAATATAAATTCTCTGTCATGACGACGTGGCCCAGAGCCTAAGTGGATTCAATTAATAATTGTGTCTCAGGGAAGGGGCCTCATCCACCCTTAGCTGGGACCACAGGCCCTCGGGCCCGGGCCCCTGTGGAGAAGTCGTCTCCAGTCACTCCTCTGACGATGGGCCCCCACCTGCCCCCTCTCATCCTCTTCAAACTGGAGGTGTCACGGGGAAAGCAGAGGTGGACAGACAGACTGCTCAGCTATTCAGAAAGATGAATTCTGGTGTACTGCAGCAAAGCAAAGGACTCTGGGAGGTGGGGGGGGGCTTTCAGGTCCTGGTGCTGATGGTGGAGGAGGACCTGGGCTCTGGAGAGTGTTTTGCAGAAAACTGAGAAACGTCACACACGGACCAACAACAGTATTTACTGTGAACCATTAGTCATCCAAATAAATAAACAGAATAACATAGTCACCTGCTTCCCCTCCTCCTGGATGGAGCCTGAAGGAATCCTGGGAAGTGAGACCAGCCAGAGAGAGCAGGATGAAGATGGGCTGGTCTCACTCAGGGACAGAAGTGGAGACATGAGAACAGAAGGGGAAACTCCAAGCAGGACGTGGACTGGGTTTGCTGTCTTGCCCCAAAGTCAAGGACTCTGGGGGTGGGGGGCTTTCAGGTCCTGGTGCTGATGGTGGAGGAGGCCCTGGGCTGGGGGGGGGGGGAGTCTTTGCAGAAAACTGAGAAACGTCACACAGGGGCCAGCAACTGTAATTACCATAAATCAGGAATTCCCCAATAGAAAAGTATTAAAATAATTATTTATTTAGTACAGAGACAGAGAAATTGAGAGGGGAGGGGAGACAGAGACACCACCTGTAAGTTGCCCCCTGCAGGTGGAGACTGGGCCTTGAACCTGGGTCCTTGTGCACTGTGCTGTGGCACTTAGCCTGGCGTGGCCCCGTCTGACCCTTAAAGCTCTTTCCCTTTCAGGAGTTGAAGGAGGCGGGTCTGGCAGCAGGCTGGGTCAAAGGCACTGCCTACTAACTCTCTGTCCTTTTGCCGTCCCTGGGTTTCGTCACTCTGAGCTAAATTTTCAGACGGAGACAGAGAGAGGCTGAGAGATAGAGGGGAGAGAAGGAGAGACTCCACGGGACTGAAGCTTCCCCTAGGGCAGTGGGATCAGGCTTGAACCCGGGTGCTGCCCGTGCAGAGGAAGCCGGGCGTCATCCAGAAGGGCTGGCTTGCAGCCTGTCTCCACCGGGGCAGGATGCCCACCAGTGTCGGCAGGTGGGGGCTTAACCCGCTGCCCCCGCCTGGCCCCCCGCATGTATCTTCTTTAAATGATGGAGAGGTGGAGCTAGTTTTAGTCACAGAACACACAGACTGTGTCAAGCTCCTAGACTCATGTCCGTTCCCTCTGGGCTGCCACTGTTCACTGGAGAAGCCTCTGCTCTCATCAGCTCCAGAGAAGGGCCTGACAGGCACAGGTGGCGGGCGCGGGTGGCGGGCGCGGCCCTTCCTGTGGGAGCTGAGGTGCTAAGGCCTTGAGAGGCAGCCCCACCGTGCAGCCTGCAGACTGGGGTGGGGAGTGGGGCCTCCACAGCCAGGCGTCCCTCAGCTCCGCACGGTGTCAGGACCCTGTAGCTCTCACCACACCTGCTCGATTCCACTCACACTCTCATTTAGGTGCAGTGCCTGCGTGATGTCCAGTGTCTGCGTGATGTCCAGCACCTGTGTGATGTCCAGTGCCTGCATGATGTCCAGTGTCTGCATGATGTCCAGCGTCTGCATGATGTCCAGTGTCTTCATGATGTCTAGTGTCTGTGTGATGTCCAGTGCCTGCGTGATGTCCAGTGCCTACATGATGTCCAGCATCTCCATGATGTCTAGTGCCTGCATGATGTCCAGTGCCTGCGTGATGTCCAGTGCCTGTGTGATGTCCAGTGCCTGAGTGATGTCCAGAGCCTGCGTGATGTCCAGTGCCTGTGTGATGTCCAGTGCCTGAGTGATGTCCAGAGCCTGTGTGATGTCCAGTGCCTGTGTGATGTCCAGTGCCTGCGTGATGTCCACTGCCTGAGTGATGTCCAGAGCCTGCGTGATGTCCAGTGCCTGTGTGATGTCCAGTGCCTGCGTGATGTCCAGTGCCTGCATGATGTCCAGTATCTGCGTGATGTCCAGTGTCTGCGTGATGTCCAGTGCCTGTGTGATGTCCAGTGCCTGCATTATGTCCAGTATCTGCGTGATGTCCAGTGCCTGCATGATGTCCAGTGCCTGTGTGATGTCCAGTGCCTGCATTATGTCCAGTATCTGCGTGATGTCCAGTGCCTGCATGATGTCCAGTGCCTGTGTGATGTCCAGTGCCTACATAATGTCCAGTGCCTACATGATGTCCAGCATCTGCATGATGTCCAGTGCCTACATGATGTCCAGTGCCTGCATGATGTCCAGTGCCTGCGTGATGTCCAGTGCCTACATGATGTCCAGCATCTGCATGATGTCCAGTGCCTGCGTGATGTCCAGTGTCTGTGTGATGTCCAGCATCTGCATGATGTCCAGTGCCTGCATGATGTCCAGTGTCTGTGTGATGTCCAGAGTCTGCGTGATGTCCAGTGCCTGCATGATGTCCAGTGTCTGCATGATGTCCAGTGCCTGCATGATGTCCAGTGCCTGCATGAAGTCCAGTGCCTGCATGATGTCCAGTGCCTGCGTGATGTCCAGTGCCTGCATGATGTCCACTGCCTGCGTGATGTCCAGTGTCTTCATGATGTCCAGCGTCTGCGTGATGTCCAGTGCCTGTGTGATGTCCAGTGCCTGCGTGATGTCCAGTGTCTGCGTGATGTCCAGTGTCTGCGTGATGTCCAGTGCCTGCATGATGTCCAGTGCCTGCGTGATGTCCAGTGTCTGTGTGATGTCCAGTGCCTGCGTGATGTCCAGTGCCTGCATGATGTCCAGTGTCTGCATGATGTCCAGTGTCTGCGTGACTTCTTTAAAAAATCGTTTGAATTTGTTTCATTCGAGAGATAGAAGACTGAGAGAGGCCAGAGCCCTGCTGAGCTCTGGCTGCTGGTGGTGCTGGGGACGGAAACTGGGGCCTCAGAGTCTCAGGCAGGAGAGTCTGTTGCAGAACCCCTGTGCTGTGTCCCCTGCCTTATTATTTTTGTTATTATTATTGTTGTTGTTGTTGTTGTTATTATTATTATTATTATTATTTCCCCAGAGCCCTGCTGAGCTCTGGCAGTTGGAAGTGCTGGGGATGGAACCGGGGGCCTCAGAGCCTCAGGCAGGAGAGTCTGTTACAGAACCCCTGTGCTGTGCCCCCTGCCTTATTATTATTATCATTGTTGTTGTTGTTGTTATTATTATTATTTCCCCAGAGCCCTGCTGAGCTCTGGTGGTTGGAAGTGCTGGGGATGGAACCAGGGGCCTCAGAGCCTCAGGCAGGAGAGTCTGTTGCAGAACCCCTGTGCTGTGTCCCTGCATTATTATTATTATTATTATTATTATTATTATTATTATTATTATTATTTCCCCAGAGCCCTGCTGCGCTCTGGATGCTGGTGGTGCTGGGGATGGAACCGGGGGCCTCAGAGCCTCAGGCAGGAGAGTCTGTGGCAGAACCCCTGTGCTGTCTCCTCAATCTGGTCATTTTATCTGCTGCATTATCTCTCTGACTTAAAAACTGTTTCCTTTATCATTTTTCTGACAGGTCGGCCATGATGTACCTGGTGTGGATCAGTTTTTCTTTATCTGTAAGTCCCGATATTTAGGGGGCTTGGAGGCTGGCGACTCTGCTCAGACCCCAGCACTCCCCGTGCAGCTTCAGGGCACGTGTGAGGAAGTCTGGGGGTCTGTGAGGAGCGGCACTTCCCAGGCCTATTTGGGAGAGGTGCTGTGTCGTCTCCTTGTCTGCTTAGAAGGGGCTGGCGGTGTGACCATGGCATCAGGAGCAATCAGGAGCCCGGGACTTGCTGCGCACATGACTGAAACATCCAGTGTCTAACTGATGCTGCTCTGCCCCGTCTCACCTCCGTCTGAGACTTGGGCTCCATCTGTGTCTGTCCTGTCTGTCCGCACCCAGAGGTCATACAGTCCTGGGCGTGCGGGCGGGTGCAGCCTGGCTCCCAGCCTGAGACTGGGGGTTTCAGCTGACTCGCTTCATCTCCGCATTCTGCTGACGCATCTCCTGTTAATCTCACGTCTTCCACATTTCAGGCCGTGCTCCAGAATCCCAGCTTGTTTTCAGTTGCTGGTATTCGATCGAGTCTCACATTGCTTCAGGAATCATCCGGAGTCAGGACGACTTATCTTTTATCCACCTGCTTTGCAAACTTTTCAGGCATTCCAAACTCATGCCGCCAGGCTCCAGTCTGAGTGGATGGCAGGTATGTTGCTAGAGGCTGTTTTTCTTGACTGGACTTCAGTACATTCCCACAGTGCATTACTTCTTGTCTTGCCACACACTGGGCACCAGGGACTCTGCCGTCTGCAGTCCTGTAAATGTGCTGACTTACTTTTATTTTAATTGTTAATAGTGTTTGAATAATGATGAACAAGATTGTAAGATCACAGGGGTACAATCCCACACAGCTCCTACCCCCAGAGTCCCCTGTCCCATCCCCTCCACTGGAAGCTTCCCTGTTCTTTATCCCTCTGGGAGTCTGGACACAGATTCTCTATGGGGAGCAGAAGGTGGGAGTTCTGGCTTCTGTCATTGTTTCTCCGCTGGACATGGGTGTTGGCAGGTGGACCCACACCCCCAGCCTGTGTCTGTCTGTCCCTAGTGGGGCAGGGCTCTGGAGAGGGGAGGCTGCAGGACACATGGGTGAGGCCGTCTGCCCAGGGAGGTCAGGGTGGTGTCATGGTGGCATCTGCAGCTTGGTGGCTGAGAGGTAGTAAGATACAAAGCAGGAAAAAAAAAAGATTAATGAACAGGAACCACAAAGTATCAATAAAGTAGATGAGGACAGGGCAGAAAGAAGCTAGAAAGTCTGTTTTAGAAGGAGTCTAGGTAGCCTGTATTAGGTCTGTTTGGCAGCCATGGCTTTAGTGATCTTTGCTTGAGCCTGACAGCCAGCACGCAGGTGGACAAGAAATACCGTCTGGGAGTTCTCTGTTACAGGGCAAAGGGCAAAACTCCCAAGGCCTCACACTGAAACGTCGTCGCAAAGAAGACAAAAGGTCGGGGGGACCCCCAGCAGGGCAGCCAGGACCCATAAGCTTTCCCCAAGCAACCTAGGCTGCTCCTTGCAGAAGCAGGATGTGCTCCAGAGGAAGGGCTGAGCTCTGGGCTCGAGAGCTCAGACTTGCAGCTAAGCCCGAACCAGTCTGCTCAAACGGAGTGCAAAGCCCGTTCCCAGGAGGAGAGACTCAGAGGGGCCCCTCTTAGCCTACCGTCTCGTTCATCGTTACTAGATCTCTAATAAAATAGGTAAATAAATAAATAAATAGAGTCAGCCTGGTAAAAATAAATACGTAAAGGAAGTGGCAAAGGCCATTTT